>NW_023660208.1:15000-19704 GCF_015228065.2 Penaeus monodon | reverse complement strand
GGGGGTTTTTATACAAAAAAAAACCTTTTTTAATTTACCCTTTTAAATAAAAAAAACCCCCCTAACGAGAGCCCTACCCCCTTTTTAAAACCCCTTTCCTCTCCCCTTTCCCTTTTCCGTGTGTCACAAAACCTCGCCCCGCCTCATTCATTATCCTTACATAGCACCAGCGCCCCTCACCAAACCTTACCCCAATCTCACTGGTTTGGTTTTCCCGACACGGCATCTGCCGCCTCACCCGCCATGCCCGGGCCCCTTTTGGGGCGTAAGGGGCCCAACCGCGAGGGGGGAGGAGAGTCATCCCATTTTTGAAAACCCCAAAAAACTGGTGAGTGCCAGAGCAATCCCCCTAGAAGCCTGCCCCCGACGGGGAGAAATCTCTGCTCGACGGGGCAAGGGAGGTACCTCTGATTAGCGATTCACTCGTATTTAAACCCTGTAGCCTCACGGTTACCCGAGGACACCCCCGTTGCCATGGGCAGAAGCCCGTGCACGGGGGGGGCCCGATGGCGCCGGAAAGGCCCCCTTTTACCGCTCCCAACCCCCGTTACCCGATGGATCCGCAGCCGGGCGCGGTGGCCTCGCCGCCCCGTGAGTTTTCATGCGAAGCGAGTCACCTTATGCCGGGCAGCAAACCCACCGATGGCGCGAGGCCTCCCTTCTGACCTTTATCCTCCTTTCCTCGCCCCTATATATGCCCCAATTTACCCCGCGTTGGGTTAACCCCGACTTTTCTCTTTACAAATCATCTCTTCGATCCCCCCTTTATCCTTCCCCTTCCATCTTTTTTCCCCCCCGGAAGGGGTTTTTTCTTTTAAACTTCCCTTCCCTTGGGATCTTAGCAAAGGGCTGTAACTAGCCCGGGAAACGACAAATTTATTCCCCCCTCCCTAGTGGGGCAGTTCTCACCCATTTAAAAAAATTTTTTACCCCAAGTGAATAAAATACCCCCCCTTAATCCCCAAAAAAAATTACTAAAAAATTGTTAAGAAAATGTTTAAAAGAAAAAATTTTAATTACCTTTAAAAGTAAAAGAGTGTTAAAAAAAGGAATAAAAAAGGAAAAATGGTGAGGGTTTCCTCTTATTTAAAGATAAAAATAAACTTATTTTGCAATAAAAAAAATTTAAAAAATAAAAACATAAAACCCGGAAGGAAACATAACGGTGGTTATCGGGTATTTCCAAATTCTTCAGGGAACTAAAATCATTTCTTGCCCGGCGGTACGGCCGTATGGGCACTACAGATGAAGGCAAAAATAATGAAGGCAGAAAACGATAATCATAATGAAAAGCAACGCAGCAAGAAAATGCAAGTCACGCGTATTATCTCCCTCTAAACACACTTCAGAGGATCATTTGTTAACCTGTTTTTGCTTTTACACCCACACGGACACGAAAAACACTCGAAACACGCATACATCCACACAAACATAAAACCCTATACATATACATACATCAACATACTTATATATATATATATAAATATATATGTATATATTAAATAAATAAATCTATATTAATATGATATTGTGTTTTTATGTGTGTGTGGGGTTTTTGGCGGGGCGTGTGGTGTGTGTGTGTGCGTGGTGTGTGGTGGTGCGTGTGTGTGTGCCCTTGTGTGTGTTTTGTGTGGGGTTAAGGAAAATATAGAATTGTAGAATATAATATATATATATTAATAATAATATATTATATTATATAATAAATTATAATAATATATTATATTTTAGATGTTGTGTGTGTGTGTGTTAAATGTGGGGTAGAAATTAATATATATATATATATATATATATATATATTTATATATATTATATATATATATGTGGGTGTGGTGTTGGTGTGTGGGGGTATAACTATATATTACAGATGCACACACACAACACACACACCACACACACACAAACACAACACACACACACACATATAATATAATATATATATTATAATTATATATATATATTATTATTATATATATATCTTACTAGCGTGGTAGTGGCATATTATAAATATATTATATATATAATATATATATATATAATATATATATATAAAACATATATATAGATAATATAAATATATTATATAAATATTTTTCCCCCTGTCCCACCGGGGACTTTGGGCGATCAGGTTTTTCCAGATTTCTTAGCAATTTAGAGCGGTGGTTTTCATTCCCTTCCCCCCGGTGTTTTATCGAGTCCCCATTTATTTACCGGCACTGACTTGGACGGGCTTGCCCACCCCCCCGGCTAGGAGGCAATTGATGAAATTCCTTGCCCCAAAGGGAACAACGCGCTGGCCGGTGCTTGAACCCCCCGAAATGATTGCCCTCGTGAAAATCTTGAGTCCCAAAGCTCAACCCCCGGCCCGCGGCCTTTATATATATTATATTATTATATATATATAATATAATATATATATATATATACAATTATATATATATATTATATAATTTAAGTATTATTATATATGTGTAATATTATATATAAAAAATAAAAATAATTATATATAATATATATATATATTATATTATATATTAAAATAAATATTATTTATTTTATCCACACACACAATACGTAAAAATATATATGTATATATATATTTAAAAATATTATATATATATTTATTTATATATATATATTTTAAATACAAATTTTTTTAAAAAATATATAAATACAACAACATTATATATATATATATATATAATTTTTTATATATATAAATATATATATATAATATATATTTTTATATATATATATATAATATATTTACGTATGTGTGGTATTTTGCATATAATAATTATAAAAAAATATATATAATATATTGTAATATATATATATATGATATAATATATATATATATATATATATGTATATTATATGTATGATCTTGTTTATTTTTCTGTATGTATATATAATTTATATATGTTATGTTATATATTTGTGTGTGTGTGTGTGTGTTTAAAAAAAGGGACATAATTTACATGTATATATTTTATATAATAATATATATAAAATATATATATATAAATAAAATATATAAAATATATATATTTTTTTTTATATCTATACTATCTATCTATATAAATTAAATATTATATAATATATAATAAATATATATATATATTTATATTAAATAAATTAATATAATATTATATAAATATATATATATATATATATTAACCACACACACAAACCAACACACCCACACACACACACACACCAACACCCACACACCACAACACACAAACACACAAAATAATATATAATATATATATAAAATATATTATATATTATTAAAATATATATATTAACAAAAACTACAAACACACCACACAAACCCCCACACAAAAACCCCAAAATATATATTAATAATATATATATTTATATATATATATTTTATATATAATATATATATATAGTTAGATAGATAGATGATAGATGATAGACAGATAGATAGATAGAAATATAAATAGATAGATAGATAGAGAGATAGAAAAGATATATATTTATAGATGGATAATATATATATAATATATATTGGGTTTCATATGATGTGTGTGTGTGTGGGGGTGTGTGTGTGTGTGGTGTTGGTGGTATATAATATATATATATATAATTATTTTAAAATATATATATATATTATATAAATATATATATAATATAGCTTTATATATTTTTACAATCTTCTATCTCACTTTTAACCTATGTGTGTTTGGAATTTTTGTAAATATGTATTGTATTATATATTATATATATATATATATATATATAATATTATATTATATACACACACACACCACACACACACACACACACACCACATACATAGTGTGTGTTTGGTGTGTGTGTGGGGTGGGTGTGTTTGTTGTGGGTTTGTGGTGTGGTATATAAACATAAAAGTACATATAAATAATATATATATATATTATATATATATAATTTTTATATATATAGTATATTATATGTTTTTTATATATATATATAATATATATTATATTATATATATTATTAATATATTTTTACGTATATATATATTTATATAAATATAATTGAGAAGAGAGGAGGGGAGAGAGAGAGAGAGACAACCACAAACAGACAGAAAAAAAGGAAAGGAACATACTTATTTTTCTTATATTCATAATATATGTATATATTTATACGAACTTTTTTATTTTTATATAGTGTATATTATAAAAATAATAATAAGATATATATATATATAATATATATTATTATATAATATATATATATAATATACATAATATATGCATATACACACCTACACAACACACACATTTCACACTCACCCACCACAACACCACACACACACACACACACCACACCCCAATAATATATAAAAATATATATAATATAATTATATATAATTTTTATTATATTATATATATATATTATGTATATATATAAGTCTCCTTTTTAAATTTGGAACTTGTTTTTTCTCAAGATCAAAAAAAGTGAAAAAAAAAACTCAACAGCCACGTTATTACGGTGTAATTACGTGACTGTAATTACTTTTTTATTTTTTATGGTATGGTTTTTTTTTGGGCTTTTGTTGTACATAGTTTTTTCCCCTTTTTCCGTCGATTTTTTTTTTTGTTTCGATATTTAAGTTTTTAAAATTTGAAGTTATTTCTTGCCTGGGGGTCCAATATTTTTCTTTTAAATCATATTATATAATTATATATA
>NW_023660208.1:7500-12500 GCF_015228065.2 Penaeus monodon | reverse complement strand
GATCTGAGGCGTCCCCCAGCGTCCCCTATCCCACACATTCTGGGGGGGACTTTTTACCGCGGCAAAGGTGCTGGTTCGCTGGTCTATGGGAGTCCGGCAGGAAAAAACCCCGTCCATTACTGGGACGTATTAACCCCTTTTTGACAAAACTTGGTCCGGGGCCTATGGCGATTTTCGATGACGTCCTTCAATATAAAGTCGGGGAGCCGATCATACAGTGGGGGCCAGAGAAAGAGAAAAAAAAAAGGCAACAAAAGAGGGGGTGGTAGTTACCATACCGGTTTACATAAAAATTTTACGGTTTTTAATGTTGGTTTTTTAACTTATTTTCGTCTTTTTTTTTTTTCTTTTTGTTTTTATTTTCAAAAAAGGTAAAGAAGAAAATAGAAGGGGGAGACAGTAGCGGTCCGCATAGCCTTTTTGAACTCCCCAACCATCTCTGTAGATATAGAATAGAAAAGGGGAAAGACACGGCGCCCGCAAAGACTATTTGAACCTAGCGTCAAAAGATAAGAAATAGATGAAACTTGTAACAGACAGCGAAGAAAAAAACTGGGGCAAAAGAATAAATCTTTACCCCGGCACTAAGACAATGAAAAGGGGTCAGTGTCTTTTATCCTGTGTGTGTGAGTGAGCTGAATGTGTGTGGTTGCGTGGGATGACAGCTATCGTTAATGAGAGGGAAGCGAGAGTGACTCACACAGAGAATGAATCAAAAAAACACGAATTTAGCGTTATATAATAAAAGAAGTAAATTAGCAATGCTAGCATTTAAGATTATTTCAACTACCAATTGAATCAACATATGATGAATGCGACAGAAATTTGATGAATGAAGGGGACATAAAAAAAAAAAACGCCAAATTTTTATCAAGAAAAATTTCTCGGGGGCAAAAATTTAAAATGCCGGGTACATGTTAGCTTTTACCAGGGCTTTAATAAAACTCAATAACGGGGGGATCCTATACCCAAATGCGTAATGACGAAGCGCTCAGCCAGGAATATAATATCCTGCTTCTTTGCGTATCGTAATGGGCGCTTGCAAAATTTCCCAAGGATTATAATTTACGAACACCACCAAAAGCTTTGGGGGGGACCCCAAAAAATGCAAGCGATTCAAGAGGGGGAGAAAGGGGTGTTAAAAGCGAATAATGTTCTAGCTTTAAAACCCCAATCCACATTAAAACGGAGTAACCCCCGGGTCACACCGACTCAAAGGGAGCCGAACGAACGAATAACTTTACTCTCGAAAGACGGAGCGCAGATTATTTGGTGTTTTCGCAAAACCCGGGGGAAATGGGCACCTGTGCACTTGATATGGGGGGGAAAATCCTACGTATATCCAAATAAACATTTTGTTACCTGCTTCGCTCTAGCGCCGATGAACGGTCAACAAAAAGCAATGTAACCCGTTATGTTTTTCTTTCCAAAAATTTGAGGGAACCAAGTGGGCATTGACCCCACCCACGCCCCCACCGACCGGGGAAAAAAGAAGTGAGGGCAGGGCAAACGGAAATTAACCCCTTTTTTTAATCAAAGTACCCAAAAGAAAGAAAAAGGGGGGAAGGCAGGCGGGCGCGGGGTTAGGAACGAGATAAAAAAGAAATGGTATTTGTGATAAGATAAAAACACGAACGCGTTAAATTTGTTGCGGTGAAACAATATAAATCTCAAAAACGAGAGAAAATAATTTAATACTTTTCTAACGAACGATTTCATGTTTATTGATCACATACTCGATCGCACGGAAATACGATCGAGGTGGAAGAATAGTGGAGAACGGCCATTTGCTGCATTGCACCTTTTTTAACCCCCAAAAAAAAAAACAAAGGGTTAACACTGTATGGGGGAAGGAAGGAAAAGAAATAAGAAAGGGGCCCAAAGTGTACTTACGGGCCCCTGTTGCATGCCAAAAAGGATGCAACGGCCCTCGCTGCCTCCACTTTGTAAAAGGCTATGCGTATTAATAGTGGCTGCAAAAAAAAAAAAAAAAAAAAAAAACCACCCAAAAAAAAAAAAAAAAAAAAGGCCCCCCCCCAAAAAAAAAAAAAAAAAAAAAAACCCCCTTCCCCCTTTCCTTACACGAACCCCCCGGAAGGGAACACCCTACCCCCGACCCTTACGGACTTGGGCAAAAGGTCAAAAAATTTTACCCCCGCCCTCGCTGAGGGGGGTCTTTTTTGGCTTTTGGATCCAGGGAAACAGCCCGGGTCCACTGGTAACCGAAAAATATCCCCCCTGTTCAGAAAAAGAATTATCCACTAAAAACAAGTTATTTGTAAAAATAAATTATAAAATTTAAGAAATAGAAAATTATCCCCTTTTTATAAATACAATTTTATTTATATATATATATATATTTTTATATTATATATAAATTATATTTTAAGATATATAAAATATATATATAATTTTTAATAATATATATATATATTTTATAAATATATAAAATATATATATAATATAATATATATATATATAATATATATTTAAATATATATGTAATGTATATTAATGTATATATATATATACATATTTACATATAATATATATATAAAATTTTAAATATATATTAAATATATATTTTACTATGTATTAAAATATGTGGATAATTCATTTCTGTTACAGGTGTGGAAAATTCTTTTCGGTTACCATGGCCCACTTGGCTGTTTTCCACGTGGATCCAAATGTCACAAAAAAAAACCACCCGCTCAGCGAGGGCGGAGGTCACATTTTATATCTGACCTCGTTTGACCGAGAGTCCGTGCCAAGCTACCGACGCGGTGGGGTCGGCTCTCGCCCCCCTCCGGGGGAGTTCGTGTAAAAGGACCCGGGGTATCACTCCGCCCTCTCCCGGGCAGTGACCGGGCCTCCACGCGGCCTTTTGACCCTTTAACGCGTAGCGTCGCTAGCGTGTGTTCCCCCCTTTACGTGTGTTTTTCCCCTGTCAGCCACTTATAGAGTACGAAATACCCCTTTTACAAGTGGGGCAGCGAGGGCCGTTGCATCCTTTTGGCATGCAACACGACAGAAAGTACACTTTGGGCCCCTTTTTTTTTTTTTTTCCCTTCCTTCCCCCCATACTGTTTAAGCCGTTTTTTTTTTTTTGCGGGTTTAAAAGGGTGCTAATGCAGAAAATGGCCGTTCTCCATATTTTCCCCCTCGATCGTATTTCCGTGCGATCGAGTATGTGATCAATAAACATAAATTTCGTTCGTTAGTAAAGAAATTAATTATTTTCTTCTTTTTTTTAAAATTTATATTGTTTCACCGCAACGAATTTAACGCGTTCGTGTTTTTATCTTATCACGAAACCATTTTTTTTTTATCTCTTTCCAAACCCCTGCGCCCGCCTGACCTTCCCTTTTTTTTTCTTTTGTGGTCATTTTGGGATTAGAAAAAGGGTTAATTTCCTGTTTTGACCTGCCTCATTTTCTTTTTTTCCCGGCGGTGGCGGCGTGGGTGGGGTCAGATGACCACTTGGTTTTTCCCTCAAATTTTGGGAAGCAAAATAACATGTTACTTGTTTTTTGGGTGCAGTTCATCGGCGCTAGAGCGAAGCAGGTAACAAAATTTTTTTGGATATACGTAGGATTTTCCCCATATCAAGTGCACAGGTTGCCCGATATTCCCCCGGGTGCGAAAACACCTATAATCTGCGCTCGTCGTTCGAGAGTAAAGTTATTCTTTTCGTTGGCTCCCTTTGAGTCGGTGACCGCGGTTACGTCCGTTTTAATGTGGTTAGGGTTTAAGCTAGAACTTATTCGCTTATTAATCACCCCTTTTTCTCCCCTCTTGAAGTCGTTTTCAGTTTTGGGTACCCCCCAAGCTTTGTGTGATTGTGAATTATATATCCTTGGGATTTTGCAAGCCCCCTTTACAAATAGCAAAAGAAGCAGGAATTTATTCCGGGCTCGAGTCGCTTCAGTCATATAGGGCTTTGGGTATAGGATCCCCCCGTTTTTAAAGTTTTATTAAAGTCGAGTCAAAGCTAGACATGTATCGGGCATTCAATTTCTGCCCCCGAAAATTTTCTTATAAAAATTTGGCGAATTTTTTTTTTTTGTCCCCTTCATTCATCTACATTCTGTCGCAATATCATATGTTAAATTAAATTTGGGAGTTGAAAATAATCTTAAATGCTAGCATTGCTAATTTACTTCATTTTTTATTATGAAAAACGCTAAATTCGTGTTTGTGTTTCATTCTCTTGTGAGGCACCTCGCTTCCCTCTCATTAACGATACTTTTCACTCACACACGCATACCACACCTTTCAGCTCACTCACACACACGGGAAAAAAGACACTGCCCCTTTTCTTGTCTTGTGCCGGCGTAAAGATTTATCTCTTTAGCCCGCAGTTTTGTTTCGCTGTCTGTGTACAAGTTTCATCTATTTTTATCTTTTGCGACCCATGGTTCAAAAGATCTTTGCGGGCGCCCATGCTTCCCTTATTATTTCATATTACAAAAATGGTTGGTTAGTTCAAATAGGTCTATGCGGGCCGCTACTGCATCTCCCCTTCTATTTTTTTTTCTTTACCTTTGTGAAAATAAAACACAAAATGAAAAAAAAAAAAAACGAAAATAAGTTAAAAAACCCAAAATTAAAAACCGAATTTTAGTAACCGGCTATGGTAATACCACCCCCCTCTTTTGTTTTCCTTTTTTTTTTCTCTTACTCTGGCCCTTCGTGTATTTATCGGCCCCCCGACTTTATATTTAAGGACGTCCTCGACATCGCCATAGGCCCGCGGACCAAGTTTTGTCAGAAAAAGGGGGTTTAATACTCCCAGATAGTGGACGGGGGGTTTGCCTGCCGGATCCCCCCTAATCCAGGGAACCAGCACCTTTTCCGCAGGTAAAAGTCGCCCCCGAATGCGTGCATAGGCGACGCCCGGCGGAGCCTGCAGATCCCGGGCAAATCCAGGGGCTGTACGCAGGTATAAGCCGCCCCGAATGCCCCCCTGCCCCGAGCCCGTAGACCGGACGAAGATTACG
>NW_023660207.1:42500-67009 GCF_015228065.2 Penaeus monodon | reverse complement strand
TGTGTGTGGTGTGTTTTTTGTGTGTTTGTGTGTGTTGTGTGGGGGTGTGTGTGTTTATGCGTTAGCGTTTGTGTGTTGTTTTTATGTATGATCATACATAAAATTATATATATATATTTTAAATATATATACAAATATACATTTTTATGATATAAGTTATATTAATAAATATTTATACATACATACACACGCACCAAACACACACAATAAAAACACACCACACGCAAAAAACAACCACCCACACACAAAAAACCCAACACCAACATAAAAATTATAAATATATATATATTATAATTAAAATATATTTTTTTTTATGCATAATGAAAAATTAATATATATATATATATATATAATATAAAATTAGTGTGGAGACAGCCACCAAACAAACAAACACACACACACATACACACACACATACACAAACACACACACACACATACACAACCACACACACACACACACACACACACACACAACACACACACACATTATATATATAAAAATAAATATATATATTTAATATGTGACGCAGACACACACTACAAACAAAACACACCAATACACACACACATACACACCCCACCACACAACAACACAGACAACACCCCAACACACCACACAACACACATACATATTATAAAATTATATATATTTATAATATTAATTATATTATTATAATAATAATATATTATATATATAATAGTTGTGGTGTGTTGTGTTGTTTGGTGGCTGTTATGTGTGGGGTTTGTTTTGGTGTTGTGTGTTGTTGTGTGTGTGTTTGTTTTTTTGGTGTTTTTTGTCTGTGCGTCACATAAATATATATATATTATTTATAAAATAATATATATAAAATTTTAATAATATTGGGTGTGTGTGGTGTGGGGTGTGTGTGTGTGTGGGGGTGTGTGTGTTGTCTGTTGATGTGTGGTGTGTGTGTGGTGTATGTGTTGTGATGTGTTTTGGTTTTTGTTTGAGTGTTGTCTGTGCGCAACACACATATATTAATATATAATAATATATATAATATATATATATATAATAATAAAAAATTAAAATTAAATATATATATATATATATTAATAATATAAAAATGTATTATAAAAATAAAAATATATATATATAATTATATATATATATTATATACAAACACACAACACAAAAAAGACGCAAAAAAACCACACAAAAAAAACACACAGAAAAAAAAAAAAACAAAAAAACCACAAAACACAACACACACACAAAAACACACACAAACACACACCACACACAAACACACACACATATATAATATTTATATATATATTATATTTTAAAATTTTTAAAATTACCCACATAATTATATAAAATTTATATAAAATTTATATATTAATATATGGTGTGTGTAATTAAATAATATTTTAATATATTTTAATAATATTAATATATTATATATGTTGGGTGTTGTGTGGGGTTTTTTGTTGGTGTGTGTGTTGTGTGGTATACGTATATTTATATATATATATATATAATATAATTTTAATAATATATAATATATATTATATTGCATGTAAATATAAATATATAAAAAAATTAATTAATTTTTAAAAAAAATAATACATTAAATTTATTCATATTAATAAAACATTTTATAATTATGTTCTCTCTCCTCTTCCACCCCCCTTCTTCTCTCTCTTCCCCCCTCTCCCCCCTCTCTCTCTCTCTCTTCCTTTTCCTTTATAAATATATATAAATTATAAAATATATATAAAATATATATATATATATATATAATAATATATATTATATATATGTGTGTAGTATTATGTTACACAAAACCACCACAAAAACCCGGCAGCATATTATACATATATGTATATATATATAAAATATATATTATATTATATATATATAATATATATATTATTATATATATATACATTAGCAATATACATATATAATATATTATATTATATATATATATATTTTTTAAATGATGTATAAATACATATATATTATTAATATATATATATATATATATATATATATATTTTATAATTTATGCGGGTTTTTGGGGATTAGTATACACCACCTCAAAAAAACACACACAACAACCCCACCACACACACACACAACACACACACCCAAACACAATTATTATATAAAATATATATATATATATTAAAATATTTAATGGGTTGTGTGTGGTGTGTGTGTGTTGTTTTTGGGTGTGGGGTGGTGTGTTTATGCGTTAGTGTTTGTTTGTGTGATGTATGTATACTTTACAATATATTTTATATATATTTTATATATTAATATACATATATATACTATTTATGTATATATAGAAAATTATATATAAAATTATATACATACATACACACCCCAAAACAAAACAAAACCCCAATACAACACACACACAACGCAAAAAAACACCCACAAACACACACACAAAAACACACAACACACACAATATATATATATATAAAATTTTAATAATATATATATAATATAATATTTATTTATTTTATGCTATAGTAAAATTAATTATTATATATATATATATTATATATATATATTATTATATATATATATATTTAGGGGACGCACAGACAACACATCAAACAAAAAACACACACTACCACACACTACCACACACAACAAAAACCAACATACACAGACACACACACACACACCACACCACACACACCACACACAACATATATAAAATATATAAATAATATTTTTAATAAATATATATATATATATATGTGGTGTGACCAAGACACAATACAAACAAACACACACAATACACACCCCACATACACACACAACACACACACACATAAAACACACACACACACACACACACACACACACCCCAAATATATAATATTATATATATATATTATATATATATTATTATATTGATATATATATATTGTATATATATATATATATATTTTATTTTTAATATTGGTGTTGTGTGTGTGTGTGTGGTGTGTGTGGTGGTGTCTGGTAGGGTGTGTGTGGTGTGTGGTGTATGTGTGTGTATTGTGTGTGTTTTTTTGGGTTTGTGGGGTGTTTTTTTTTTTTTTTTACCTTTTAATTTTAAATTTAAAAAATTTGTGGGGTGGGTGTGTTGTGGTTGTGGTGGTGTTGTGTGGGGGTTTGCGTGATTTTGGGGTGGGGTGTGGTGTGTATGTGTGTGTGTAGTGTGTTGTGTTTTTTTGTATTTTTGGTGTCTTGCGTCCCCCATATATCATTATATATATTTATATATTTATATATATATATTTAATTATATATAATATATATTTTATTATATATATATATAATATACATACAAACATTTATATAAAAAGAATATAATAATATTATATAAATAATATTATTTGTAATATTAAAAAATTTTATATATATTATATATATATATTATATAAAATGTGTGGTGGGGGTTTTTTTGGTGTGTGTGTGTGGGTGTGTGGTGTGTGTGTGTGTTGGTGGTTTTTGGGGCGTGCGTGTGTGTGTGTGGTAGGGTTGGTGGTGTTGTGTGTGGGTGTGTGGGTGTTTTGGTGTGGATGTGGGTCTGTGTGTGTGTTTGTGTGTGTGTGAGGTGTGTGTTTTTGGTTGTTTTTGTTGTGTATGTGATTATTTAGTATGATAAAAATATAAATTTAATTATATATATATTATAATAATTTGTGTGTGTGGTGTGGGGTGTGGGTGTGTGGTGTGTGTGTGTGGTGTGTGTGTGGTGTGTGTATATATATAATTATATATAAAATACATTTTAAAAAAATTTATATTATATATATAAATATATGTATATAAAAACAACAAACACACAACAACACCAGACACACACACGCAAACCATACACACACTTCATATAAATATAATATATAAAATTAAAATTAATATATAAAATTTTAATATAATATATTATGTTTATATATTTTAAATTTTAACATATATATCATTTTTATTCATATATTTTCGCATTATTTTTATATACCATTAATATATACATATATAATATATATAATCTATTTTATAATAATTATATATTTATTGTGGTGTTGTTGTGTGTGTGTGTGTGTGGGTGTGTGTGTGTGTGTTGTGTGTGTGTTGTGGTTTTTGTGTGTGTGTGTGTGTGTGTATAAATATATATTTTTCTTAAATATTATATATAATATTATTATTATCATATATATATATTTTAAATTTTATATTTATATATATGTATATATAAATAATATATATATATTATAATGTGTGTTGTGTGTGTGGTGTTGGTGTGTGTGTGGTTGTTTGTTTTGGTTTTGTGTGTGTTGTGTGTGGGCGTTTTGAATATAACACATTTTCAAACACATATTAAAAATTGAAATAGAAACCTTAGGTAGTAATAAGGAATAATATGTAAATTTTGTTATTTATATCTATATTAATCTATCCATCTTCTATTTTCTATTTATCCCTATCTACGTTAATATAAATAATCACTATACATATATATAATTTCATAATATAATAAATATATAAATATATAATATATTTTTATATATATTATATATATAATTATAAAATATATATATATATATATGATATATTTACATAGTATTACCATCTAATTCAATAAAAAAATTTTTATATTAATATATATATAATAATATAAAAATATACATAATAAAGTTATATGCATAGAATTATATATAATTTATTTAATATATATATATATATATATATATAAATTATATATATATATATTAAATATATATGTTTTATATTTATGTATAATATATATAAAGTATATCTTATAACTATACATATCGAGCCCGTAATACATATAGTAGATTATATAACACACACACACACCACCAAACCAACCACCACACACAAAACCACAACACACACACACACACACACACACATAAACCACACACTCACATAATATATATATATATATATATAATAAAATATTATATATATATATATATATATTATATTAGGTTACTTTTATTTTTGCAAAAAGAAGGGAAAACCTTAAATTTTTTAGGTTTATGCTATTTTTCGGTGAGGTTTAGGATATATTAGGTTTGGTTTTAGGATGGGTTTAGCATTTTTTAAGATGGTTTATTTTGGTTTGGGATGGGTTTGGGTTTAGGTTTTGGGTTATTTTTAGGTTGGGTTTAGGATAGGTTTTAGGTTAGGTTTAGGTTAGGTTAGGTGGTAATTTTGGGTTTTGGGTTGGGTTTTGGGGTTAGGTTTGGTTAGGATTGGGTTGGGTTTTGGGGTTGGGTTTTGGGGTTTGTTTTGGGTTGGGTTTGGGTTGGTTTTTGGGTTGGGCTTGGTTAGGTTTAGGTTTAGGTTTAGGTTTATTTTTGGCTTTAGTTTTGGGTTGGGTTTGGGTTTGTTTTGAATTAGGTTTGTGTTGGGTTTTTGGGTTAGGTTTTTTTGGGTTTGTTTTTGGGTTTGGGTTTTGGGTTTTGGGGGATAGGTTTAGGTTGGGTTCGGTAAGGTTTACGGGGGTTTGGGGTTTGGTTTTGGGGGTTTTAGGTTTAGTTGGTTTTTTGGGTTTTTGGGTTTGGGGTTGGGTTTTTGGGTTGGGTTTTGGGTTGGTTTTGGGTTAGGTTTTTGGGTTAGGATACAAATTATGAATAAAAGAGCTCATCTCGATACATTTTGGGAATTAAGAATTTTTTGTGGAGACTAAATCTTTTCGTATGAAGTTTTTACCCCCCTCAAGATAAAAAAAGGGGAAAAAATTTTCCTTTTAACCCCAATGCCGACGGGGAAAAAAGGGGGGAAAATGCTGTGCTGTTTTTTTTTTTTTTTTTTTTTTTTTATGAAATGCTGTGCACATAGAGGCTTGCTAGGCTTACTAAAAAGGATTGAATTAGAGTCTTGTCCTTACCTGATTTACCTTCCCTGTATTGGGGGGAAAAACAAATTGTTTATTGTCTATGAATAGGGTTTTTGTTCGTCATCGGTTTAAGTTTTTTGTAGGTAAACCCCTTTACCTTAAGCCGAACAACAAACAAAAAGTCTTGTGCCAAAGAGTCCCCTGGACCCCGGGGGCCTCTCGTCTCATCGACATTGTTTTTGAGTTTCTTAAGTAAATAAAGAAAAGTAAAACCCGTAATTACAAAACTTTTTGTGTTTTCCCCAGCCCCTCAGTCCCTTTGTTTTTGCAGGGGACACGGGGCTACGTAGGAGTGTCAGCACCCCCCCCCAACCCCAAACTCTCTTCTACACCAGGGTACCCTTACGGGCATTGACCCCGGGGTTAGGGAGGCCCAGTAGTCTGGGGCGTCCTTTGGCGCACTTTTTTCCCCCATTTCAAAAATTTTCCTTTTCATGTGACTTCCTGAGCCTCCCGGAGTACCTTTGTGGCTCCGTTTTTCTGGGGGGGTGGGCACCACTTTGCCCTTCGACTAGGAAATTTCGGGGTAAGGGGGTCCCCCACAAACTCGATCCTCTCTGTGGTACTGGAAACGAAACCCGGTTTTCCAGGGGGGGTAGAGGACGAAATCTGATTTACTCTTCTTAGCTATTGCTTTTAGGTTATACCAAAAGTTAAGAGTTTTCAAATCCTTCAGGAGAACGATTTTAAGCAAAGGGGCGGACCGGGCCCCGATCCCCGGGATGGATGATCCCCCGGGCACCCCTTCTCCTCCTAAAAGGAGGAGGGGCTCATGCCACTCTAAGACAAACTGACCCTGAACCCCGGAAACCCCCCCCACTAACGACGAAGGAAAGACCATTTTTAAAAAACCCCCACGAATGAAAAGGTTCGCGAATGTAAAATGCTAAATGAAAATCAATCGCTTTTGAACGTGAACCCCTTTTCATCAAAAAGGTCCTTGATGGCAAGTGGGCGGCGATTTTGATTTTTTCAAAAAAAGCGAGATGGAAGCCCCCCCTTTTAAAAGAAATACAACTCCCAGTTAAGGATTTTTTCTTAAGCTGACGCAAATTCATGATCCGAGTTAAAGTAACATTCCTATTTGGGCCCAAAAACCCGTAAGGGGGTATCTTTTACAGGGTTTGAGGACGATGGAAGAAAATGAAATTCTTTAGAGCATGAAAGGACCCCAAGACGTAGTGGACGTTTATTTTATGACCAAGAAGGCGGGAATGGCGAACGAAAACTGGGCTGTGGTTTTTTTTTCCTTTTTTTTAAACAAAATCCCAGAGTATATCAACGTCGGATGACGTGTTTTAAGTAAGACCTTTTAAACCAAAGCCCCAAAGCATTGTTAATGCCAAAAATTCGGCACACCTCATTAAGATGTATTATAAAGACCCAATAAATTTTTTTCCTTAAAAGTGCTGAAGCCCATTTACCCATTTCTTGTACTAGCCAGATTTTCCAAAAGTGTAATTGTGGAGGTCCCCATCGTCGGATCTGCGATGTAGCATCCCGAAGAGGAAACCCAGACATTTGATATTGAGAAAAGAAGTTTTGTTATTTTGAAGTAAAGGGGAAAGTGGAAAGTTTTACACACAACCCGATACTTCCTAGCGAAACGAACAACACCACCCCTTGCAAGTAATGTCAGTCAACAGCTTGCGAAGGATAAAGAAATTGCTAACTTAAACGACCTTTAAAAGAATTAAATATTAAAGTATACACCTGCCCAAATTGGTTCAAAAAAATGACGCATCAACCCAGTCTAAAATCAAAAGGAGGATGATACAAATCACACCGGAGCGCCCCTTTCCCCGTCCGGGCTACTCCTGTGGGACTTCTCGGGCTCGCGTGGGGTTTCTGTGGGGAAAAGAGATCGCAATTTTCCCAGTGTCTCCCCATCAGGAGGTGCGGGAAAATGGAGGTTTCTGTCTCCAAACCACCCAGGAGTCCCCCGGGAAGCGGGGGAGAGGAGGCGTCTCCCTCCCAAAAAAAAGAAAAAAAAAAAATGGTGGACAAGGCATTCCAAACCCCATAAACGAAATCTTCGCGTCGCCATTATACAATGGAACGTCGAAGTTTTTAGATCTAAAGTAAAGGCCCTTAAATTATTGCCTCCCCCTATGCCCCCGATTTTATAGTCCCCAAGAACCCTTACACCCCCCCTCTAACAGGTCGTTTCGCTGAGGAACTACCTTTTATGTGAAGGATCGTGAGGGTAGGGGGGGAGGCGGGGTCCCCATGTCATCCACCAAACCCCCCCTTTTACAGAAGGACTATTGATTCTACTTCTATAAATATCGATGTTTTTCGTCCTTGTTAAGTTTTTGTAGAGTAAACCCTTACCTTAAGCAGAAGCAACAAACACAAAGTCTTGCCAAAAGCTCCCTGAGGGGGGCCCCCCTTCCACTCGACATTTGTTTTCTGAGTTTCAAAAGTAAAAAAAGTAAAGTAAAATCCTGTAATTACAGAACTTTTTGGCTTTGCCAGCACCTTCATGTTTTGTTTTGCAGTGCACGAGGCTACAGAGGAGTACAGCACCCCCCCTCAGACCAAAGCTTTTTACACCAGGGTAGCCCCTTAGGGGGCTTTGACCCTGGGTGGGGGAGGCCCAGACTGGGGCGTTTTTGGCGCACTTTTTCCCCATTTCAAATTTTCCTTCTTCTGTGATTTCCCCACGGGGATTTGAGGACGGGGAAAAAGAAAGTGAAATTCTTGAGAGCATGAAGGCCCAAAGCTAGTGGACGTTATTGATGCCCCAAGAAGGACAGGAATGTGCGAACGAAAACTGGACTGTGTTTTTGACCTTTGTTTTGAAAAAAAAATTCCAGAAATGTCAATGTGGATGAATTGTTCAAGTAAGACCTTATGTCCCAAAAGCCAATCCCACGTAATAATCCAAAAATTCGGCACACCCATTAAGATGCTTTGAAAAAGTTTCAAATAAATTTGTTTGCCGAAATGTGCTGAAGCCATGACCCCTCACCTGTACTAGCTAAATCTCCAAAGTGTAATTTAGAGGTCCCCATCAGTCAGGATCTGCTAGTGAAACATCCTAAGAAGGAGACAGAATTTAGCATATTGGGGAAAGCTGAAGTTAATTATACTAAAGCTAAGAGGAAAGGGAAAGTTTGCACCAAACCCTATTTCCTAGCTGAAGTTAGTAACTAACATCACCCTATGCTAGTAATGTCAGTCAACACCCTCAGCCAAGGAAAAAGGAAAATTGCCGAACTCAAACAAACCGTTAAAGAATTAAATATAAAGTTTATCTTTGGACTAAATTGGTCGATCAAATGGCTGCATAAACCCAGCATAAAAACCCTAAGGGGGGCTGAACCGAATCACAGTCCGGAGGCCCCTTCCCCGTCTGGGCACCCCGTGGGGACTTCGTTGGCCGCGATGGGTTTGGGGAGAAAAGGGAAAGGTGAAAATCTGTAGGTCCCCCCTCGCCAGGGGGTGAGGACAGGGGGTTCTGTCTCCAAACCACCCCGAGAGAGGCCCCCGGGAAGCGAGGAGAAAAAGGGTCTCCCCCCCAAAAAAAGAAAAAAAAAATGGTGGACAAGGCTTTTCCAAACCCCCATAAAACGTAATCTTCTCATCGCCCTTATACAAGGAAACTGTCGAAGTCTTAAAATTAAAGAAAATGCCTTAATTATTAGCCTCGTCCATGCTCCCGATATTATTTTTTCTCCAAAAAATGCATTTAACACCCCTCGTGTCGACGAGGCGTTTCGCTGAGAATACCATTTATTCGGAAGGATCGTGAGGGTGGGGGTGGAGGGGAGGCCAGTACATCCACCAAAGCCTCCCTTTACAGAAGTGACTATTGATTTATTTTGGGTTTTTTCGAGCAAAGTAAAATTAATGGACGTATCTGGCTTTGTTCACTTATTTTCCACCTGACCCCGTGATCCTATGAGACTCTTTGCTTTTCGGGAAACGTCTCCACAAAAAAAAATAATTTAGCTGATTTAAATGCTATCACGCGGGTGGATGGTAAAACTGAGCAGTAGTTAAGTTGTTAACGGTTGATTTAATCTTCTAAATGATGGTAGTCGACGCGGGTGGCGATAATACCGGTAATTTGAGCTTATTGACCTATCACTGGTTCTTCATCAATACACCCAAAAGGCCCTGTGGCACACCTTTGACGACTCATTGGGAAGCGATCATCTTCCTTTTTTGATTAAATATTCATGGACACAGTGGAACCCCTTCAGCGTAAATTTAACGTAAAAAGAGCAGACGGGGCGCCTTCACAAGGAGCGTCAACTCGAACTTTTGGAAAAACCATTGATGATAAAATAAAAATATTCAAAATTCATTATAGAAGCAGCAGCTACCTTTCCCAAAAAACTTCGACAGATAGCTTAAGCTAGATTTCCATGGTGACACCAGATTCCCGGGGCGCTTCCCGACGCAATAAGGAAAGGGCTTTTCAAACATAAATAAAAATGAGCACTTTTCCCCAATTAAAAACAAGAGCGGGCTCGTAGAGTAATAAGACAAGAAAAAAGAGATCCTGGCGGAGCTTTGTCTCTAAAATTTAAACAATACAAAAATATCGAGTTTGGTCCATATAATAAAATAAAATAAAAAAAAATCATCTTTTAAAATCAATAACATTATTAAAGGGGCAAAATTTTTCGATTCAGCTAGAGACTTTGCTAATGCACTCGCCAGCATTCCCCCATACAAGAGCCAGCAATACCCCACCTTCCGACCATAAAGGAAAGGCTGAGCGAACCTTTTCACTTTGCCACGGAGATGACTTTGTTTAAATAAAGATCTTAAAAATGGATGATTGTCCAGCCTAGAAGCCTGTGAGGAAACCCCAGCCCATGAATTCGAAAAGGATATAAAGCATTTTAAACATGAGACATGTTTAAGTTCTAGAAGTGTACAAGACATTTGGAAAAGCCACATTTTTCCAAACTCTGGAAATTTGCCCACATTTCCCATATTGAAAGGAGGGGAAATCCCAGACTTCCCATCTCCTCCCCCCCCAAATTGCGTTGAAATTAAAGGTCTGAAAAATTTGTTAATAGTAGGCTATTGCATTTTTAAATTCCATAATTTACTAGTGACGAGCGTGCGGCTTCCGCAAGGGACGCCAAAAACCCCGTCGTAGTAAAGCGGACTTTTCTATCAAGAGGCTTTGCCAAAAAAGATTTTTTGATTTCAGTTTTTTAGATATAGAAAAACCCTACATGACAGGCAAAATGGCTACTCAAAAAAACTTTTGTTTTTTTGGATTTACGTGGAAACTTGCCTTGTTTTTATTAAAAATTTCTTTCTGACAAAACTTTTGCTGTCAAATTTATTTCCGACAATGTCATTTTTTTCAAAACATTTTTGCCCCAGGCAAACGGGGTCCAAAAGGGAATGTTTTTGTCACCAACATTATTTCTAGTAGATCAATGAATCTTACCGCTCCTCCTGGGAATCTTAAAAACTCACTGTACGTGATGATTGTATTATGGCACCCCAGCATAATGCAAATTCTCAGCAAATCGCACCCAAATTGGCATGGATAGTTCATAACGGGGGGCCTCCAGGGGGGTTTTAATTTTTCCTTTCAAAAGAGTAGGGGGAAATTTTTTTCCGTAGGAGGAAGTCGAAATCAGGAAAAACCTAGACAACCCCCCAAAATTACCTATTCAAAATTCTGCAAAGTTTTTTTTGGGGCTACTTTTGATAGTGACTAAATTGGGAAAAGACCACATTGGTCAGTTAAAGAAAAAGTCAAAAAGCACCAAATTTTTTAAAGGCTTTTTCGGTAACAAAGGGGGAGCGTAGACAGTCCTTTTGCTAATGGTATAAAAAGCCCTGTTTGGGTTTAAAAGTAGATTTGGGGTCAAGGGGTTGGTTCGGCATCGAAAACAAGTTTGAAAGGTTTGGTTGCGTGCAGAATGCCTTTTTGGTGTGTGTCTTGGACCCCTAAAGTGCACTCGGATCGACGTCCTAGGGGAGTCAAAAGTACCCCCCCTCCGACTCGACGAGCCAGTTAGCCGGGAAGCATCCCGCGTCTAGCTAAAAAAATACCCGGGGTCGACTGGTGATCTGGACCTTTAGCATAGTCCGTACAGATTCAGGTTTTTTGTGTCTCTTATAAAAGAAAAAATACATCCCCTGGGGCAAAGTGAGGGCCAGCCTCCAACTCACACATAAAATAAAGCAAAAGATTGAACGTGGGACACAGCCCACAGGAAAAAAAAAAAGGGAGGAGGTTTTGTTGGCCAGGCTCAGGGTCAATGCCCCCGGGAATTTACCCCCCTCACCCCTATATAGAGAAAATTTTCCTCCACAGTGCCCCAAGTGCCCCCATTTTTACTTTAAAACCACCTACTAACGGTATGCCCAAAATTTTTTCCCCACAGACAGCCGCAAAAAAAAAACTATTTCGGTTTAAAAAATGAAAAATTTTACGTATCAAATATTCTTCAATAATAAAAAAATAATACGTAATCACTTTTCTATGGGAGACAAACTTTAGACTTATCTGATTGAAAATAAATAGGATCCATTGGTATAACCTTGGGCCACATCCGCTGGTTGTAGCCAGAAATAAAACAAAGAAGAAGATGTTATTTTTTGTAAACATTAAAATTAATAAATGTTATAAACATTAGTAACAGCAAAATAAGATAACGAAAAAAATATTTTCTTAAATAACAAAAAGGGATGAAGGGCGAGAAGGCGTACTCGTAACGGGTCATTGGGGACTTAGTACAATGTGCATTAGTGTAAAAAAATTAAACAAGTAAACTCACAGTGGCATGGCAGTAGTAATGCCAAAGCCCTCGGGTAATGGTTTAAAGTACTGAAAGTACAACGCATAGCCCAGAAATGATAATAAATGCTCATGGGGGAAAAACTAAGAACTGGACACCATGGAGAATGGGCATTTTTCGGCAAATTGGGATTAACTGTTAAGCAAAAAAGCGACAAATTAGCCAAGAAAAATTCAGAAAAAAGACGTAATTTTCATTTTGGAAACCCTTCTTTTACTTGGTTGTACATTGTCTTAGGGTTGCCATATTGTCATTTTTCATTCTAATTGCCAGTAATTTGGTTGTTGTAATTATGGGGTCATATCATTTGGGGCCCTTTCGTTATTCCGGTTGTATTTTACTTTGTTGCCCAAAATTTTTGTCTAATTATGATTTCCATATTGCCTTCTGGTTGCCCACATTATCATTCATGTCATTTAATTCTGATCTCATATTTTCTTTTGGTTGCCATATTGCCTTCTGGTTTTCATGTTTCCATTCAGGTTCCCCATTGTCCTTTTGGTTTTTATATTGTTTTCTCTGTTTTCCAATTTTCATTTGGGATTCATTTTGTCTTCGGTTGCCATATTTATGTATTTTTTCCCTTTTTATTCTCCATGAAAACCATCTTTTTTTTTAGAGACGCCCTTTTTTTATTACTGATTTGTTGGTATTGTGATCTTAGAGTTTATTAGTTTTCATGATGACTAACATTAAAAAGAATAAATTTTGAAATTTATAATTATATTGTTTTTTATTTTAAAATGAATCGTTTTATTTCGTCAAATGAAATTAGTAATTGGTTGATTAATGATACACAATTTTCTTCCGTTACAAGAATTTTCTTGTAATTTATCTTTAGGTTAAGTTAAACCCCCATTTGCAATAATTATGAACCGCCGGGGCAAATAATTACCCTATTATCCCCACTAATAAGGAGAGGATAATATAAGCGAAATAAAGGGAATTTATATCATTTATTGTTTATTTTTCCCTATTTTTTTATAATAATTTTTGATATTATGTTTTTTATTCATTGTAAATTTTAAAAATTTATTATTATTGTATTGTTATTTATTTACTTACCATTTTTATGATTGTATTCATTATTTTTTTATATTTTTTTTCATTTTTGTGTTTTTTTATTATTTTTAATTATTTTGTTTTATTGATACTTTGTACTTACATTTATTCAAATCTTTTGTTAATGAATTTTCCTTTATTTTTTTATTTCTTTTTTTACACCGTAGATTTTTTTCATTTTCTTATATATTTCTATTTTTTTTTGCAATCAATTCTCAGATTATTTATTTTCGCTTTCCCCTTTTACTTATGTTTTAATTTATTTCTAGCTTCTGAAAAATTTTTCACTTTCTTTTTTTTTTTTTTTTTAATTTTTATTTTTTCGTCTTCTATATTATTTTTAAAATATTTTTTATTCCACTTTTTTGTTCTTCTATTATTCAATTATTTTTTTCTCTTATTTTTATTAATCTTATTTCTTCTTTTGTTCATTTTATTGGATCGCTTCTTCCCCTTTTCGTCTTCTCCTTTATCTTTGTCTCATTTTTCCCTTTTGCTTTGTTTCTTTGGGGCTTTTTCCTCTTTTTGTCTTTCCTTTTTTTTTGTCTCATTTCCCCTTTTTGCTTGTTTATTTTGATGCTTCTTCCCCTTTTTCTGTTCCCTTCCCAGTCTCCGGCTGCGCCCCCGAGCAGGTCGTCGTTCCAGCCCAAGGGAGAGGACCCCCTGGATATCCCAAAGGCGGGCCTCCCCTTCCCCGTCGAGCCCCCTTCCCCCTCCTCCTTGGGAAGCCTGGTCGAGCCTTATTTGAGGGCGGAGCTTACCCCCCCCCCCCGGTGGGGGTGTGGGCTGAGGGAAGAGAGGCGCCAAAAGGGGGCGGGGCCTCGTGCTGGGGGGTGACCAGCAGAGAAGGGCGGGGCAGAGGCCAGAGGCACACACAATACAAATGATATGGAAAAAAATATATACTATTGTACATATAATTATATTTGGTGGTGTATGTATAATATATACATAGATATAAATAAAAACATTTATCATACACTCACATATTTATATAGAAGTAGATTCGTAGATAAATAGATGGTAGTATTTATTCAACATATGATGTGTGTATATGTACAGTGTGTTATATATTAATATTATATACCATTTTTTATTTATTTATTTATCATTTTTTATATTGCATGTTTTTCTGGTGTTAAGTATGTATATTTTTTATAATCTATTATCCAGTTTTGATAAATTTGGGATCACCTACCTTTCCCACCTACACTTCTACACTACCCACGTATTCCCTACCTATTATTAGTCAGCCTTTTCTTACCGGCCCCTCTGTTTTTTGTGTATCTACCTGCCTAGTATCTTGGTTAGTTAAGTCCTTTAAAATTTCATTGGTTTTTTTTATATTGTTAGGATAGGTTTTAATAGGTTAAATTGGTTTTGGGTTTCGTTTCGTTAGGTATGTTGTTAGGAGGTTAGTTTTATATAAGTTAGATAGGTGGCTTTTGGTTAGGTTAGATGACGTTTTGGGGGGATAGATTATGTTATTTTATTTTAGCATGGTTTAGTTGGTTTTGGGTACGTTTTGGTTTGTTAAGGTATATTAAGTTTTGTTGGTGAGATTGGTTAATAGGTTTGGGTTTTGTTTTCTTTTGGGTTTATTAGATTTGAATAGGTAGCTATTTTGTCCCGTTATGTTTTTTTAGATTAGGTTTTAAAAAATTAGGTTTATTTATGTTATGTTTTATATTATGTTTGTTTAGGGATGTTAGGAGGGTTTTGTTAAGTTAATTTATTTAGATTAGAGAAGGGTTTTGTTCGTTATGTTGTGTTTTTGTTGATTAGGGATCGTTAGGGTTTGGGTTTGATTGAACTATTTTGGTTTGTATGGATTAGGGTTTGGTTTTGTTTTATTAGGGTATAGTGGGTTTTTGGGTTTTGGTTGGTTAGTTTAAGTTAAGATGGGTTGTTTAGTTTCCTTTGTAGTTTAATTAATTCGGTTTGGTTTTGAAGTTATGATAGTTTTTACGCAGAATATTTTACCTTATTCAGATAGCTTATTTTGTTTGGCTGTTTTGGTTAAATAAAATTATAGTTTTAAAATATATTTATATGTTATAATATATTTTTATTTAATAATATATAAAAAACCACACACACACCACACACCACCACCACACACACACTATATATTTATATATATTAAAATATATATATTAATATATGTGTTGGTTGTGTGTGTGTGTGTGTGTGTTGTGTGTGGGTGTGTGTGTGAGTGTGTGTGTGTGTGGGGGTGTGTGTGTGTTGTTTGTGTGTGTGTTTTTTTTGAACTGGTTATATATTATTAAAATATAAATATATATATAAAATATATATTGTGGGTGTGTGTGTGTGTGGTGTGTGTGTGATGTGCATGATACATACATACAAAAAAACAAAACACACACACACACACACACACACACACCAACCACAACACACACACAATAAATTTTTATATATATAAATATTATATTTTATATAATATTATTATTGTGTGTGTGTGGTGTGTGTGAAATAATATATATATAATATATATTATATATTAAAATATATATTTGTGTGTGGTGTTGTGTGGTATTTATATATATAATTAATATATATATAATATATAATATATAATTTATTACATATATATCTGTGTGTATAGTGGGTGTGGTGTGTGTTTGGGGTTTTGTGTGTTGTGGGTGTGTGTATGTGTGTGTGTGTGTGTTTGTGTGTAGGGTTTTGTTGTGCGTCATATATTATATATAATTTTATATATATATATATTTATATTATATATAATATATACATATATATATATATATATAATTATAATTATAATATATAATTTTTACAACACACACACACACACACACACACATACAATATATATCTGTGTGGGGTTTTTGTGTGTGTGTGTGTGTGGTAGTTTTTGTGTGTGTGTAAGTGTGTTTGTGTTATGTGTGTGTCTGTGCGCACTATATATATATATATTGTTGTGTGTGTGTGTGTGTGTGTGGTTGGTTTGGGTGGGGGTGTGTTGTGGTTTTGTGTGTTGGATGTGTTTGTGTGTGTGTTTGTTGTATGTGTGGTGTCTGAGTCTATAATTATATAATATATATATAATTTTAAAAAATATATATATATATATATAATTTACACACACAGTAACAACACAACACACACACAAACTACACAACCCCACACATTATATATATATATATATTTTTTTTTATATATAATAATATTATATAATATATATATATCTATTATATATTATATATTATAATATTAATATATTATATTTTATATATGTAAGGGGGTATAAATTTTATATATTATATATATATTATATATAAGTATAATATATTAAATACACACACACACACACACACACAACTATATATATATATATATATATTATAATATATATATATATATATAATATATATCTGTGGTGGTTGTGTGTGTGTGGGTGTGTGTGGTTTGTGTGTGTGTAGTAGTATACATGCTTATATATATAATATATATATAATATATTATAATAATATATATATTGGGGTGGTGTGTGTTGTGTGTGTTGTTGTTTTGTGTGTATGCAAGGTTTTAACATAATCAAACACACACAAAAACACACACACACACACACACAAAACCATACATACACACACACACAACACTATATAATATAAATATATATTATATTATTGTGGTGTGTGTGTGTTGTTTTGTGTGGTGTGTGTGTTGTGTTGTGTGTGTGTGTGTGTGTGTGTGTGTGTGTTGTGTGTGTGTATTATATATAATATATATATTTTAAAATTTATATATTTTATTAATATACATATAATATCTGTTGGGTGTGTGGTGTGTGTGTGAAAACGTGTGTATGTGTGTCGGTGTTTTTGTAGTGTGTGTCCTTGCGTCACCTATATATATATTTAAATATATATAATAATATATTATTATAAAATATATATTTATATATAGTGTGTTGTGTGTGTGTTGTGGTGTGTGGGGTGTTGTGTGTGTATGTGTGTTGGGGTGTGTGTGTTGTGGTGGTGGGTGTGTGTGTGTGGTTTTTGTGTGTGTTTTTGTGTGTATGTGTGTGTGTTGTTTTTTGAGGGTCGTCTCATTATTTATAATATATATATATAAAAATATATATATATATATATATTATTAAATATTTCCACACCCACACACACACACACCCAGATATATATATATTTTATTATTAAAATAATTATATATATATATATGTTATGTTAAAAAAATATATATAATATATATAAAATTATAATATAATATATAAATATATGCTATATACATTATTATACATTTTATATATGTTTTTGGGTTAATATATAATATATATATATATATCATAATAAAATTTTAAAATTATTATATTATTTTAATGTGTTTGGGGTGTGTTGTGTGTGGGTGTGTGGGTTGGGGTGTTGTGGGTTGTGTGTGTGTGGTGTTGGGGGGCCGTGTTAAACACACACACACACACAAACACACACACTATATAAAAATTATTTTTATATATATGTTTATAGGATATATAATAGATAATAGAAATTAAAATATATATATACATATATATACTTTATACTATATATATTATATATATATAAATTATATATATATATATATTATACTAAAATTATATAAGGTTAAGGTGGGCTAGACCCCAAATAAAGTTTGGCTTATTTAGAACGTTTTTTTAGATCATTTACATTGGGTTAGGATTTTTATAAAGCTTAGGCGGTTATGTTAGGTGAGAATCCAAAGTTAAAGTTACGTTAGGAATGTCAGGTAGGTTAGAATCCTTATTTTGGTTAGGTTAGAATCTTATTTTTGGTTAGGTTTGGTTTGATTTTAAATTTAAAAAGGGGTTGGTTAGGATTTGGGTCGGGGGAGGGGGCTTAGTTAGGTTGTAGTATAGGTTAGGTTAGGTTTAGGTTAAGTTGGATTAAAAAGAAAAGGTTGTTTGGGTAGGGTATATTATTTTAGGTAGGTATGGTTCGGTTAGGTAGCTTAAGTTTAAGCTAGATATGGTTAGATCACACACAACCACACTAGCACACACACGAGTGGTGTATGTGTGTGCATATATATATATATATAGATATATAATATATATTAAATATATATAGATAGACTATATATATATATATATATATATATAGTAAATAATTATAGTATATGTATATAAGATAGAGATCACATAGAGGTTATATATACATTTACTGGGCGAGTCAGCTTGTAGTGACCCACTTTATAATATCCCCAACAGCCACGGTCCCTACCGATGTCATTTTCTCCCCTACGAGATGAAGGACGACACGTCCTCCACCCTCGAACTCACAGAGGAGGGTTACACCTAGGTTGTCAAAAAAACCCTCTTTTTATCCATAGTGGGGAGGATACCCGTCGCCGTTGAGGATGCCTGCGGACCAATAGAAAACGGGAGGTCGCCCTGGAGCGACCAACTGCTGGGCTTTTTTTATTTGTTGTAACCTTTTGTGTGGGAGTGTGTATTTTAATATAAACATTTTTATTATGCCCTTTTAGACTGAACCTTAGTCGAAAAAGAAATAGACCACGCAACCAAAATAGCAAAGAAAAAAAGCGAACTTTTGAAGAGCACTTTTTTTCTTTTATTAAACTTCATCAGGAATATTTCACATATTTATATTTTTTACAAGTGTACAGGACTTTATTAGCTGTTTCACTGTATATAGTATGTTATAATACACATCAGACAAACAAATATATATTCATGCGTAGTGTCGTGGTATGTAGATAGGTTTAGGTTAGATTAGGTTTAGTGAGGTAAGTTAGGTTTGGTTTTAGTTAGGTTAGTATATGTTAGGGTAAGTTAGTTTGGTTTGGTTAAGTAGTTTCGTTAGTTTAGATTAGTGATCAATTTACGTTATGTTATATTAGGATATGTTAATTAAGATTAGGTTTATTTAGGTTATGTTCATTATCATTAGGTTTTAGTTAGGTATAGGTTAAATAATGATGGATTCCAAATTACTTAGGTTAGGGTTAAATAATGGAACTTAACCAAAGCTGAAACGTACCCTACATAACCTCTAAACTAAACCAGACCTAACCTAACTGAAACCTGAACTAACCTTAAAAACAAAATAAGCTAAACATAAACTTAAACGAAAACTAACTAAACCTAACCAGCTAGATAAACGTGAGCTAACCCAAACTTAAACCTAACCTAATTTTACAACTGTAAACTAATATAACCCATAACTCATCTAACCGACTTAACTAAAGCAAAGTTACACTAAATCAAACCTTACCAAAAACATAAAACCAACCTACCTTAGCACTTAACCTTACTAACTAAACCAAAATCTTAACCCAATCTAAAAAACATAACTAACCTAAAACAATATAACCTAACCTACCAAACCTTAACATATTTAAGCTATGAATAAACCTAACCTGATGGATAATCTCCAGAACCTTGCCTAACTAACTCATCTCACCGAAAACTGGAAGCGAACTAAATCTGAACAAAACTAGCCAAAACTAACCTAAGCTATCTGAAAGTAAATTGTAAAATATTCTAGCGTAACAATCTATCATACCTAACTAAACAAATCGAAGGAAGTTTTAACTAAGCTTAATCTAAGGAAACTAAAGCTTAACCCAACTTAACTTAAAATAACCTACAAACCAAACATACTTATACCATAATATAACTAAACCTAACTAACCATACCAACCTAATTAGATCATATAACCGAACCTAACGAAAACCTAATCTAAACATACACAACATAAACGTAGCTAAACCTTTCTCTAATCTAAATATTGTTAACTTAACGAAAACCTAACCTAAATATCCCTACACTTAATATAACAGAACAGAACATAAATAAACGCTAACGCATATTAAAAACCTAATATAATAACATAACAGAAACAAAATAGCTAAAAAACCTTCTAATCTAATACAACCGAAGATAACTAACCTAACCTAGCCTAAACCAAATCAAACCGAACTAAACTTACATATCAGTAACTATCCTAATGTTATATATGCTACGAAACCAATTAAAGCCGATGCTAAACATAAAATAACATAATCTATCCCAGTTAAACGCATCTACCTAACCAAAACACAACTGTACCTAAACTTAAATAAAACTAAAACCTAACCTAACCTAACCTAACCTAACTAATCCTAACGAAACCTAACCTAAACCAAATCTAGCCTATGTCAAACCTATACTACCGGTAATATAACAAAACGCAATGAAACCTTTAACGAACTGAAACTAACCAATATACATAGGCAGGTAGATACACACAGAATGATAGAGGGCCGGTTAGATAGATAACTGATGGGTAAGTAGATAGAAGTGTAGGTGGGAAGGTTAGGGTAGATAGCAAATTATCTAACTGGACATATAAAACATACATTATACATACCTTATACACCACAAAAACATATGCCCTGATAAAATAAAATAGATAAACAAAGGATATATACATACATATATCTTATTATATATATATATATATTATATATCTATAGTTTTATATATCACAATAGAAAATTACAATTAGGTATATGCGTCGTGACCACGGCGGCTCAACATCGAACCCTACGTTAAAATATATACATATATTACACTGTACATATATCCACACATACATATGTATGAATACATATCTACCTATCTATTTATTCTACGACTCTATCTATCTTTATAAAATATGTGAGTCGTATGTATGAGTTGTATTGTGATCTATATCTATGTATCTATGTTACAACCTTAATATATTGTAATGACACATATGTATTTTTTTTTTCATTATACATGTGTCTGTGTAATGTGTGTGTGTTGTTGTTTGTGTGTGTGTGTGTGTGTGTGTATGGTGTGTGTTTGTTGTGTGGGTAGGCGTGTCGTGTTGTTTCTGACCACGCCCACATCTAATGCTGGCAACCCCTTCCAACCGGACGAGGCTCGCCCCCTCGGCCGCCTTCTTCCCTCAGCCCACACCTCCAACTGGGCCCTAAGCTCCGCCCCACATGGGGCTCGGCAATGGCATTTCCCAAGGAGGAGGGGGAATTGGGGCGCTCGCCGAGGAAGGAGGCCCGCAATTGGATCTCCAGCGGGACGAGGTCTTCTCCCAGTGGCTGGAATGGAACGAAGACGCTGTCGAAGGCGCCAGCGGAGAGACTCGAAAGGAAACAGAGGAGGGAAAGGAAGAAGCCATCCAAATAAGAACGAAGCAATAAGGGAAGGATGAGACGAGAAAAAGAAGGAGACGAAAAGGGGAAGAAGCGATCCAAATAAGACGAGCAATTAAGGGAAGAATGAGACAGAAGAATGAGGCCGAAGAAAAAGGAGGAGACGAAAATGAGAAGAACCGATCCAAATAAAAAATGGAACAATAAGAAGAGACAAGATTAATAATAATAATAAGAAGAAAATACATTCTCTCTTATCTTTATATATGGAGAAGTATAATAATGATTGATAATAATGATTATGGATACCGATAATAATGTGATAAACGATGATGATAATGATGATAATACCAGTAATCACATCCATTTATAAAAAAAGGAAAGAAAAAACATTATAAAAGACGAAAAAAGTGGCAAAAGCTAGCGAAATACAGGCCTTTGAAATAATATAAATTATCACATTTTTATACATAAATATATGTACCTAGTATATATGTGTATATACTAATTAAAATACATATATATATATATATATATATATTATATATATATATAATATAAACAAGTTTTTACACTAACACAGGACCACACAAAACACACACAAAACACACACACACCACACACACACACTCACACACACACCACAAAATAATATATATGTATATATATATATATATATAGATATATATATATTATATATTATATAATATATCATGCATACATCTAGATCTAGTCTAGATATCTATATATACAGACATAGAGATAAAGTATAATATGTATAGTATATATCTATATATATATAGAGAGATAATATAGGTAGTATAGATAGAGAGGATACACACACAAAATATCTATCTAGCTAGCTAGCTATCCTCTATCTATAGATATATATATATATATAGAATATATATCTATATATTTATATATAATAGAGGTGTGTGGTGTGTGTGCATGTGTGGTGTGTATTATGGGGCGTGTGGGGTGTGTCTGTGTGTTGTGTGTCTGTGTTGTGGGTGTCTGTGTGGGTGTTGTGTTTGGTGTATACCACACACCACATATTTTATACACACATACACACACACACACACACACACACACACACACACACACCACACACACACACACACACACATAATATATATCTATATATATATTATATATATATATATATATATATATATATATATAAGTATATATATGTATATATATACATATATATAATATTACACACAAAAACAATCACCCAAACAGATGCACACTCTCTTATATACAGAGAAAACAAAAAAAGACACACCACACATATATAATAACTAATCACTCTTCTCTTTCTCTCTCTACACACATACATACACAAAACACACGCTTAGCATAATAGATGATAGAGATAAGATATGAGAGTAGTATATACGCAGATACATATATATATATATCAGATACAATACTATCAATATAGAGATGAGATATATAGATATAATGATAGGATATAAGTGATATAGAGAGATGAGACAGTTATATATGATGTGGTACAGATATATATATTGTATATATATATATATATAGATATACTATATTATATATAAGTATATAGAAGTGTATTTCGTATATACATATATTTAGTATATAGTAGATATACATATATGATATAGATATAATATATATATATATATAGATATATATATATATATATTATATAATAGTAATAAAATATGTTTATTCGATTGTTAGTTTGATATTTTCAATATTATTAATTATTATATTATTATGTATTATTTTCATTATGATTATAGATAATTTTATTATTATACCAGCTGTATAGGTACAAAGAAGATAGTGTCGTGTGTATATGTATGTGTGTTGGTGGAGTTATGTTATGTACTAATGTATATATGCTTACATATAATATACATTTATTAAAATATATATACATACAAATATACATAGAAACACCCTTCTATTTGCTATCTACCCATCCATCTATATTAAGTAGAATAACATAGTAATAAAAATGGAATAAGTAGTATTAGAATAGTACTAGCAAAGTGTGGTATGTATTATAAATAAGCTAATATATATATATAGATATGTATATATGAGATATATATATAGATATAGATAGCAATATATGGATATATTAAAACATATACATAAATATATATAACATATGTATATATATAGATATATATTATATATATAATATATAGATATAAATATTATATGTATTAGATATATACATACACCACACGTATTACACACACACACACACACACACAAACACAGTCAACACACACGAAACACACACACACACACCACTCAGACACACACACAAAGACACACAACACACAACACACACACACCCACACACCACACACACACACACCACACACACACCACACACACACACACACACACGAACACAACACACCCACACCCCACACACACACACACACACGCACACAAAATACACGCACACACACACGCATACACACACACAAACACACACAACACACACACACACAAACACACACACAGACAGCCATATATATATATATATATATATATAACG
>NW_023660207.1:32500-37500 GCF_015228065.2 Penaeus monodon | reverse complement strand
CAAACACAGGATATATAGTAAGACATATTCGTATATAATATAGATATAGTAAATATATATATATAGAGATATATATGATATTTATATATATATACTATAGATGGATATATATATAATTATATATGATAATATATTATATATATATATATTGTTACGCTGGCCGCCTGTCTCTCTGCCACCAACGCAAGGCAGCTAGGCAGACGGCGTTGATTCACAGGGTCGTTGTGAACAATGAAACAGCTCCAAGAGGCACCAAAAAGCACCACAGGTCACAGACACACGAGGGAAAGGGAAACGCCACATGGAAGGCAGGGCACGAAATAAACACACACGCACAGCTCTTTCTTTATTTACCACAAGTTATTTTACCCGTTACAACTTTTTATATAGGCACAATTACAGGGGGAGAAAAACAGAATGTCACACACTGCACGATACAGCTTTTATTATAACAGGGCAACACAAAGGTATATCAGTTCACAAGGGCACACCACACAAAAGGTCTTCACAGTGGAGCCAGCACCCACCGGCTCCTTCCCGTCCACAGCCAAAGCTGCGTTCTGTGTTGCCAAGGTCCCTTCATGTTAACACATGCCCAGGTCATACTTTTCATGCATGTTAACACACGTTTCGCACAGAGACAAAGACACACTGGCGTTTAGCTCTATCCCCCCCCCCCCCATATAAGCAGACGACCGTTCTGCTCTGACATATCTAACCGAAAAGAATACTCATAAAAATTTAAATAAAATCAGTCTCAGAAACACAAAAATTTTCATCCAGCGCTGCTCTCTTCGCTCTAGCTGGGGGTTCTCTCGGAGGAGTTGTGGACGGCGGTAGATTGGCAAGTGGGCACCCAGAGGGGTAATACTCCTGTCCAAGACCTCGGATCATGGTCACCATTGGACCATCTGCTGCATAGCCCTACCGTCCAAATGACTCGTCCTCATCTCGGTCAGCGTCTGCCACGTCTCATCGCCGCTACTGGGGCTAACGTCATATTCTTTTTTCACCATGGCCCAGAAGTAACTTTCCTGGCCAAGGGTACGACACAGACGGTGCGCAAGTCCCGAGGAAGTCAGTCAACGGCCACACCAACCAACTCCTCGCTCCCCGAAGTCTCTCTGGATGCTCACTTCCTCACAGTGCCCAAGCTGTGCACAGCTGGCAACTTCAGGTCCTTATTGGAGAAGTTAGCTACCAACACACTGTAAATAACCCTCCCTGGTCCAACAAGGCTCGCCCAACCGCTATGCCATCGCCAGCTGCAGGTTTTGATATGGCTCCATGAGGCCTCTACTTCACGCATAATCCTTGGACAGTCACACCGGATTCTAGACTCTGTCCTGGGGGCAAGGTGCAGTTCGATCACGTAAATACCTCTGCACAGCCAACCTCTGGAAGCAAGGGGACATCTTCACCGTGCACTCACCAGCTTCCGTCCAAGGTAGGACACACGCCTTACTCTGCGTCCAGGTAGGTCAAGGCCCAGCAAGCAGTGCTTCGTCCAGATCGGCACATTTACACCGGGCAGCCGCATGACACAGTGCGACCCACGACTAATACGAGCCTACAATGGCCCCTTGAACTGCCACACAATGCCCCGTGACACCACACAGTCTCTGTGGTGCATCTGGAAGTCGCATAGTGGCCAACATATTCAGGCCGCACTAGGGTCTTCTCAGCCCCAGTGTCACTGTAGGCGGCATGGATTACATCTATGAGCCCCCACGCATCGTGCTGGATTTCGACGGCAGTTACCAAGTCGGGGCCGGGAAAAACCGAGGACGGCTGGGTTTCGGCCCCTTCTCTCAGCTTTTCCGCTGTAAAACCCCACTTCCTTAGGCATTAGGAAATGCGCTTCGGATGGTGACCATACATGCCACAGTCCTTGCAGCACTGTGGAAGGCATCAGAATCGTCCGGTTGGAGAGGACTGGTCTCGCTCCTCTGACATGACTACGTCTGTGCCTACCTCTCCGCAGCCCAAAACAAGCTTGGAAAGTTCCGGGCTCCCTTCCTCAATGCTATTTTCTCACTTTAGCCTCCGGCCCCGGAGGCACTACGGGGCTGAGCAGCTGGCCCTAGGCCACTCGTTGCCTTTCAGAAGGCCTCGCACCCAAGGCCCTCGCCAGCGCCACCTGCATGTCCTCAAGGGTGTGCCTGCTGACGTAGATTTGCAGCTGCTGCGTCCTGTAAAGCGTCACAAAGAAATCAGGGCCAGGGACTATGATCATCTCTCCGCAGCCGCAGGTACGACTTCCTTACCAGCGCCTCCCACATCTGCGCCAGCTGGGACAGTGTCTCGCCCGCTCACGAGTTCCGCTTCTTCAAGGGGCGATATACCTCGGCATGTGGGGGGCCAGACCGAAACGGCGTTTCAAAGCCTCTGCCACGTGCGTGTAAGAGGCCTGTTGGATGCCGGCAGAACGAATGCCCCAAAACTTCCACCCGGGGCCCCTTAAACGCTTGGTTACAGCCTGCAGGCCTTCTCTTCCCTGGCTCCAGCCTGGCAGATGCCAGCATTTCAAATGGGCAAACATTATGCCTCCCAGGCCATTTTCCAGTCGTACTCAGCTGGCTACGCCTCACAGAATGTCTGGAGGCCTGAGGGGCTGCAGGGTGGAGAACGCGTGCCGGTGAACTAAACACACCTGGGGGGGAGGAAAGGGTGGTGAGGGAGGCAACGAGGCGGGTTGAAGGGTTCCGAGTTTGCAGCCCACCTATATCCAAGGGAGCGGTTTATGATGGGTCCCCAGCCTTGCTGCAGCGGACACTGGCTGCGACAACGACGCTGCGAGGGCCAGGGGTTCCGCCACAGACCCCAGGCAGGACCCAGTAATCTGACACTCTGCATCTGTTGCCAGAACCTCGTCTGCCTTCTCTGCCATTGCAAAGTTATACTCGTGACACCGCCTTTCATCCTTCACTGTCCCTACTCAGGCCCTGAACCCGCCCTTCAGAGTCTGCACCTCCTCATCAGTTCACTCTTCACGCTGTGCAGACCTTGTGTGCTACCTGCTGAGTTTCCATCTTCACAGATGCGAGATGCTCTGTAGAACCTCAACAAGTGGGCAGAACTGTTCTCTGCCGTCCTGCCTGCATCCTCGACGAAGATCGAGATGGTGCGCCTGCTAGCGTAGCCCTCTGTGCCTGCTCTTATGCCTTTTGTGCCATTTCCTCCCTCTAACGGCCAGCATGGGCAGTGATCAGGTCCATTTCTGGCTCGGCTTCACCTCACCGTGCCCGGCATCAGTCATAGTCCTCTACCTCATGGCTGCCGCATCTTTGGACATGATAAATCGGCGCTCTCACTGATCAAATATCACAAATCCCACTCCCTGACACCATTTGTTCGCTGCCGCCTCGTCTCTCTGCCACCGAACGCAAGGCAGGCTAGGCAGACGGCTGCTATTCACAGGGTCCGTTGAACAATGAAAAACAGCAAAGAGGCACAAGCACCACAGCCCGCTCCAGAAACACCGAGGGGAAAAACGCCACCGGAGAGGCAGGGCACGGAAATAAAACACACGACGACAGTCATTTCCTTTATTTACACAATGTTATTTACCCGTACACTTTTCTATAGGCACAGACTAGGGGAAATCAGCATACACACTGCACAGATACAGCTTATAACAAGGGGCAACACAAAGTGATATGCAGGTCACAAGGGCACACACGAGGTCTCAAGGAGCAGCCACCAAACCCCCGTCGCCTTCCGCTCACAACCAGCTGCGTCACGGTTTTTGCCCAGGGTCCTTAATGTTAACCATGCCAGTCAGCCTTTTCATGTTAAACACAGTTCGCACAGAAGAGACAAAGACCCATGGCGTAGCAATATATATCGAAACCACTACACCAAAAAACACACGCACACACCGACTATATATATATATAGATATAATGAGAGACGATATATATGAGAGAGAGATATAGTGATCTTAGATAGAAGAGTAGATATATATAGGGTAGAGAGATGTATATGGCTATATACATTATATATTATTATATATATATATATATATATATATATATTCTTATATATATATTATATATATATAGATATATATATATATATATATATATGTGTGTGTGTGTGTGTGTGCCTGTGTGTGCATGTGTGTGTCTGTGTGTGTGTGTGTGTGTTGTGTTTCTGTGTTTTGTGTTCATGGTGTCTGTGCTTGTGTGTGTGTGTGTGTGGTGTGCGTGGTGTGTGCTGTGTGTTTGGGTGTGTGTGTTGATGTGTTTCTGGGGTGGGCTGTTGTATGTGTGTTGGTATACAGAATATATATAATATAGATATAATATATATATATATATTATATATATACATTTATATATATAGAGAGATATAATATATAGACACACACACACACACAACACACAGACAGGACATATAGATAGAGAGATAGATAGTAGATAGAGAGAGAGAGATGAGAGAGAGAGAGAGAAGAAGAGACAGAGATAGAGATAGAGAGGACAGATAATACTTATACATATATGATAGAGATTAGAGAGAGCAGAGATAGAGGACAAAGACATGAAGATACATATAAAGGAACAAATTTATAGAGAGAGGGAGATAGGGAGGAGAGGGGGAGAGAGAGAGAGATGAGAGAGAGATAGAGAGAATGAGATGAGAGACAGAGAGAGAGAGAAAGAGAGATAGCGAGCGAGCGAGGCAGCGAGCGATAGATAGAGAGAAGAGAGAGACGAGAGAGAGAGGAGATATGCATACAGACACACATGAGGAAGGGAGTACACAAACACAGAGAGAGAGAGAGGTGACCACACACACACACACACACACACACCCAAGAGAGAGAGAGAGAGAGAGATGAGATATGAGATAGATGAGGATAATATATATATATATATGTAGATATAGGATAGAAATGGTTAGATATAGGGAGAGGATAGATATAAGAGATGATGAGATAGAGGATATAGATTATATATAACAGGATATAGATGGAGAGAGCGGAAACACCACAAAAA
>NW_023660207.1:10000-22500 GCF_015228065.2 Penaeus monodon | reverse complement strand
GGAAGAAAAACCCAACAATACAAAAAATTAGATTTATCGAAAAATGAAGACATACAGTTTCAGTACACTACCAAACACAAACACACACCAAACACACACACACACATATCTATAATATATATATATATATATATATATATATTATAATTATAGTATATATAGAGTATTATATATCTATATATAGGTATGTATGTATGTGTTTGTATGTATATATATATATATATATATGTAATTATAGAGATATATATATACTATAATATATACATAATATATAATATATTATATCTATTTATAGTTTTTATGATTGATTAATATATGTTGGTATTTAGTGGGTATGAGGTATGCAGTATAGGTGTATGTATTGTATATATATATATCTATATATATATATATATATATATTATATTATATATGTGTGTGGTGTGTGTGTGTGTGTGTGTGTGTGTGTGATGTGTGTGTGTATGTGGGTGTGTGTGTGTGTGTGTGTGCGTATGTGTGTTTCTGTATGTTGCGGTGTGAGTGTTGATTACTTTGTATAATGTATTATTATCATTTCATTACACTAACTAATTAGCCAAAATCATCAAAGAAATCGAGAAAAAAAGGTTATTTGGAGTATACTCTCAAATAAGGCATATTTCGCTAGATTCTTGCCCGCTTTTCGACTTTGGAAAGGGTTTCTTTTACCTTTTTTATTATATATGGACACAATTCCTTTTATATATCATTATTATCATGATTATCCTCAATATTATCGTTATCATCATCATTATCCCTGTTAAGAAAACGACAAATTCTAGCCAATGAAAACTTCAGAAAAGGACGTATATTGTCATTCTGGTTGTCATATTGTCATTATGCTTGCCATATTGTCATGTCATTCTAGTTGCCATGTAATTATGATTGTCATGTACTTATGGTTGTCATATCATCTGGGTGCCATTTCGTTATTACGGGTGTCATGTCTCTTTGTTGCCCAAATTAATTGTCAGAATTCTGGTTGCATCTTTGTTGCAAATATCTCATCATTATGGTTGGCCATATTGCATTCTGGTTTGCTACATTGTCATTCATGTTCATTGTAATCTGATCGTCTATGTTCCTTTGGGTTGCCTATTGGCCATTCTGGTTTTCATGTTGTCATTCAGGCTGCACATTGTCATTCTGGTTGTTATATTGTTATTCTGGTTCCATATTGTCATTCCTGGATTCATTCTGTCCCCATTCGGGTTGCCATTTGATGTATTTTTCCTTTTGACTCTCGCTGAAATACATCTTGTATTAGAGAGTCATGTTTTTATTATTGATTTGTTTGTATATTGTGATCTTCGAGTGTTATTATTTTAAATGCTGACTGATCTTTAAACATGAACAACATTTTGAAAATTGATAATTCTATTGTTTTATTATTGAATTGACTAGTTTGATTCAGTCAACTGAAATTACGTAATGGTTGATTGATGTACACAGTTGCTTTCTGTTAACAATGAATTTGGCTTGTTAATTATCATTACGGTTATATGTCAAACCTCCATTCAGCAGTTATTTTGATCCGGCCGGGGCACTATTACCCTCATTAATCCCACTATTAATGAGAGGATAATGATAAGCGAATAAGTTTATATTTATCATCATTTATTGTTTATTTACTATATTTTTATAATAATTTTTGATTTTTTATGTTTTGTTATTCATTCATAACTTATATATATTCTTATTATTGTATCTGTTATTTTTCACTTATCATTTTCATGCTTGTATTCATTATTTATTTATATTTTTTCATTTTAGTGTTGTATTTATTTTTTTGGAAATTATTTTTGCTTTTACTATTGATACTATCATCATCCATATTCATATCTTTTATACTGAATTTCTCCTTTATTTTATTGTTTCTTTTTCTAGCTACCGTAAGTTATTTTTGCATGTCATTCTGCAATTATTGATTTTCGCTTCCGCTTCTAGCTTATGTTTAATCTATTTCTATGCTTTTCTCAAATTCTCACTTTCTTATTTTATTCCTTTTTTCTTATTTCGTAATTTATCGTTTCATGTATTGTTGTTTTTCTTACAATTAATATATATATATAGTATATATATAATATAGTATATATATATATTATATATATATATATATATATATATATTATTATTCCACTTTCCTTGTTCTTCTTCTTATTCAACTTATTCTTTTCTTCTTCTTATCATTATTATTTTATTCTCTTCCTATTGTCCATTTTATTTCGATCGCTTCTTCCCCTTTTTCGTTTTCTCTTGTGTCTCATTTCTCCCCTTATTCCTTCGTCTTGTTTTTGGATCGCTTCTTCCCCTTTTTCGTCTTCTTCTTTTCTTTGTCTCATTCTTTCCCTTATTGCTGCGTCTTATTTTGGATGGCTTCTCCCTTTCTTCTGTTCCTTCCGAGTCCTCCGGCTCACGCCTTCGAGCAGCGACGTTTGTAGTGACCACAAGGCTCGTTTAATAGGGTCAGATTTCGACAGACCTGTAACCATCGACTAATATTAATTTTGTAACGAAATGTGCCGACGGAGCGGGCCGAGCGTAAGCATTCTCCGAGGGCACGGTGGGTGTGGGATACATATTGTTCCATGAAATTTGAATCATTTTTTGAGCACACAATAAACACATGTCGAACTGTGTGGATATTCAAAAGGAGCTGGGCACAACTCCTTACTAAAAAGAACATAAATGAAAACACACAACACATAAAACTAAATATTTTAATTAAGAAGCTTGGATATATATTACATGAACGACAAAAATATAGCAAAGCCTGCATATACTGCTGTTTACACATCTTATCTTACAAAAAAAAGGCTGCCCCGTATCCTCCGTCCGTCACCGTAAAACACCATATGATGACCACACACACAAAAAAAGGCTTGACTACGGCCTCTCTCTATATGCCTACAGCAAGGGCTACCCTAAGGCAAGCAGTCTTCCGTACAGGATCTCTGCTTACTGCTAGAAATACCCTTGCTTAAGTCAATTAGCCGTGGATTGGAGAGAGAGTACCTGTAGCCTGGGCCGAGCGAGCGTGACTCCCTACGTTTATCTCGCCGTAACTCTGTATCGTCTTAGAGGCGGAACAAGCCAGTACGTACTGGGTACTTCGGGAGGCTTTATTAACATAAGATACAAATATTTTATCTATGTACAAGCACAACACAGGCCATAAAAACGAAAACAAAGGAAACATATTCATAATATTAAAAAAACAACACATACAATGCCCGTTGTAACGCCCACGGAGGTTGCCACGGAGATTGCCCCGGTGGTGTCCTGGGTGGTCAGACGTGGAGATTTCAGGCATCCAGCCCTGCCGCGATTGCTTGGGACCCCCTGGACGACAACTCCGTTTTCTTATTGTTCACTACAGACCTCCCCAGGTCGGGGCGTAGCTGCAGGCGTAGCTTGAAGTGGCGGCCATGTATTTACAAGAGTTCGTGGCCGCTGTAAATATACAAAACGGTCACCAAGTATTTTACAAGAATGCGCCTTACCGGCTTCATGAGAGCATCTGCTTGCGTCACTCGCTCACTCGCTTGATCTGTGGGAAGAACGGGGATGATAAGTTAATGTGTTATATTCCAGAAATATCACAGGCACGTATAAAGCATCATTCTGATATCCAAGCTCCATTAAATACTTTACAAAAACAAGTAAAAAGGTAAAACCACAATTCAAAAAGACACAAGACACCGCAATCATAATAATTACCACATGCTGGGACTGGGGCTTTCTCTTCATAACGTTCACAAGGTACATCATGGGGCTCAGGCTCGTTCTCCAGATTCCACCTGATCAGCTCCTCGCGGTCTTCTCCCTTTTCAGGAAGTTGGAGTTCTTGCTGCGCAAAATACGCTTTCATCTGATTAACATAACTTGCTTCTCCTTTGGCAGGGTCTTCCCCTGTGTACTGACGATGAAGGTGACGTCATTTAGCCGCTTTTTTCAAGAGGGGATTGGCCCTTGCCATCGCAACTGTAAGATTCTTCTCGCTGGATCCTCCTCCTCTGTTTCGCTTATATTTCGATCATCACGAATTCTCCCACGATCGTTGGAAAGACACCACGCCGCACAGACTTGTCTAATCGGCCGTCCACTTTCTCGGGCGCGTTGCGAAGCAGTGAGAGCATCTTCTCGTGCGACGGTCAGCCTCTCCGTAAGTCGGTAGCCAGATATGCATCCCGAAATGACTTGCGTCCCCTGTTTAGGGGCGTGGGAAATGGTCCCCAAGATTTCCAGTCATAAGGTACAGAGGTTGATTGTTAATGCTGCGGTGAATGCTGGTGTTTATCGATAGACGAACTTGTTGGTAGAAACTCGTCCCCAGCGTTGTGGTTGTCCCTCTATCAGTAACTGCTACGTGTCCTTCACACCCGATTGCTCGTTTCAACCATCCCATTAGCTTGTGGATGGTGAGAAGTTGACAAGGAGAACTTCGTGTTAAGGATGTACATAGCGCTGAGAAAGACTTGCAATTATTGATTCTGGCCCGATCAGTCTGGGGTGATCCGTGGCGGGGCCAAACAGGTGGCAAAGTTTACAATAAATGCGTCACAACGGAGTGCGGTCGCGGTTACGTAATGGAATTAACTGCAGGAATCGCATGGCGTGATCAATTATTGTCAGTATATATGATTCCACTCAGGCTTCGTTCCAGCGGTCCTATAATATCGAGTGAGACTTTCTCGATGGGAGATGGACGTCTGGTGCACTCTGAAAGCTTGCCCCGCCGTAATGCATGCGCCTTTGCGTCGTTGACAAACTGGCAAGAGCGTAACAAAGATCGGTAGCTTGCACATGTTGGTGAAGAATACAAGCTCTTGGAGTCTGCAATAACGTCCTGTAACACCGGGATGGGCATCGTCGTGTACGTGTTTGATGGCTTAAGATCTTGCGTAGTTTTTAGGTACCACCAGTTTGATTAACCAGGCGGTTCAGGAAGTATCGTTTTTTTAAACGGTAAAGCATTTCATCCTCATCTCGAAATCGTCTAGGGGAAGGGGGCGCCCCTGGCGGGAGTAAGGTGCCGTCGTTGAGGAAATCAATGAGAGTCTCCACGTCGGGTCATCTCTTTGGGCTTGTCGAACTGCTTGCTTATCCAGCAGGCTACATTTTCGACAGGAGCAACGTCTGCAGTTTGACAAGTTTTCCTCTATAAAGGCGCGGACAGCATGTCTGGAACATGATTATGAGCTCCAAGTTTGTATCGCTGTTATGTCATAAAACATGACTCATGCGCCCCCTGCTCATCCTTGTAGACTTCGTTCGACGACTGGGGGGGGCCAATTATAACACAAGAGGTTGATGATCTGTGTAAATAGTGGAAAGATTTTTGAATACAGATCTGGGTCAATTTCTCACAGCTCGACTACAGCTATGCTTCGCGTCGATGGTGGAATAACGAGTCGCAGGGTCCTTTTTAACTTACGAGAGAAATAGCTATAGGGCAGGGGAGTCATTGTCGTGCGTTGAATCCAACACACTTGCACCGATTGCAACTTGCCTAGCGTCAGTAGCACTTCCACTGTCGTGAAAGTCAGGCTTGCTAGTACTGGCGCGGTTTGTAAGGGCCTCCTTAGATGCTGGAAAGCTTCTTTGGTGGTTTTTCCTTCCCGTGGAACTTTATCTGCTTCTTCGTCAATTCAGTAAGAGGCGCCGCAATGCAGATAATGTTCTATGTGTCGACGGAAGAAGCCTGTGTTGCCCGAGGAGCGGCGCACTTTCTTCGGTTGCGCGGGGCAGCCATTCGTCGATAGCTGCTACTTTGTCTGGGTCCAGGGATGATTCCATCAGGAGTGACAAGGAAACCGAGTATTTCATGGTGTTAGTTTGCAATTGCATTTCTGGTTATTTAATTTGAGGCCATCGCTTTTTAGCAATTGTAGCGTCCTCTCTAGATGTCAGATGTTCTTCGAATGTTGTACTGTGCACCACAATTTCGTCTAATAGGCCACAGTATGTTTACCAAGCAACTGAGAGAGTATCAAATTAATGCACGCTGGAAGGTTGGAGAGCAGTGACTAATCCAAAAGGTAAATGTGAAAAAAACTGCCACAGACGGTGGCCATCAGAGAATGCCCGTCTTAGGAAAAAACGGGGGTTCTGGTTGGCCACAGGGATTGCCACTAAGGCTGTCTTGCATCTAAGGATGTAAAACCAAGGATTTCCCATTGAAATTGCCAATAAGTTCGTCAATCCTTGGGAGGGGGTAACTGATCGTTGTGGTGACTTTGTCAGGTTCCTGTAATCTATGCAAAGCACAAAGTACCATCTTTTTTTCTTCACACAAAACGAACTGGTGAAAGCCTAGGGGGATGAAGATGGTTCAATTACTCCCCTGCTTCCTTCATCTTTCTGCATTCGTCCTTTGATGTTGCTTTCGATGCGTGCGGAGTCTCCACTGACGTGTAAAACGATTGGTTTTGCCATCGCCAGTTTCATGTGGTTCTACCCCTGGTATGGTTCCATATGGCAGACTTCTCTTCCGTGAAGATATCATCATACCCGTGAGTAGTTCACTAAACTGTCCCTTGCTGTTGTTCGGTAAGATGACTTAACTTTGGCATCCTCGACTGGCAGGACCTCGTCAACTCTGACCTTCTGTCCACGATGTTCCCTTCATCTTCAGAAGTCGAGCTATCGTGATAAAAACGTGTCAGGGAAGGTAATGAAGTCATCGTATCCGAAATCCAGGGTTCCATTTCTGATTCAAAATCATCATCTTCGAGATCACCGAGAAATTCTGGTTCGTGGCCAAGTTTCTAAGGTAACTTTTTGAACAGTGTTGGGCGTTTGCAACGTGAAGAGACGGGTGCACACGGCCTCGACAAAGGCCGGGAGTCTGATGCATACCCTGTAGCAATCGGGCTTGCACGGGGCGATCACTTGGACCCGGCTTAGTTTTGAATCATTCGCGGAGTCGTGTTCAACCACCCAGATATCAGTGCGGCGATCTTCAACTGGTGGTCACCTCTTGCTGGATTTTAGCTGGCGGGATGAAGGTGTGACTTCAAATTTCGTCATCCGTCACACTCCAGGGTACCCTGCACTTCACAGAAGGTGGTCACTATCAGGCGCTTACTTTCCGTTGCTTAGTGCAGTGAAGGGGCAATCCCGTGGGGTGATGTGATCGTACTCCTTTGGGTCGCCGCCGGACAGTTTGGCAAGGGCAAGCCTGCGTGCTTCGCGAATGTCACATCGAGTTCACAGCCCAGGATACACCAGTAACCTGGAGCGGGCAGCGGTTCGGATGGAAACTGAAGGAAACCTCCTCAGTAAAATCCATCCCAAGTAATATATTTCCAGGTAAACGGGGATTGACACCGAAGGCACGATGAGTAATACCTACGGCGTCTGAGAACTGTATGGTAAGTCAACTTCTTCAGTACCTCCATCGGTGGTTCCGGAGATTCTTGCAACACACTGTAGCAACTGTGCTGCTTAGCGAGGTGAGATCGTTCAGGTATTCAGACCCTTGATGATGGTTATGCTGAACCAGTGTCAATAAAGGGCGTTCATGGGGACGTCATTCACAAGCAGCTGATCATAGGCCGTCCTCTATCCGCTCTTCATAATCCGACGGCAGCAAATATTGGTTTGGCAACTAGCCCTCTCCGTCGCACAGCATGCTATCCTCTCGTCCGTCCACTTGCGTGGCGGCGTTTTCGAGAAGGCACAGGTTGGTGGCGGCTGCTTGAGGTTGGATAGTAGCTCGTGTGTCGCTGTGATGCCAGTGGATGACGAGCCTTAGAGCTCCCCTGGCGCTGCTGAAAGGGCAGTCCGCGAGACTTTCAGGCACGACGAAGCGAAGGTGTCCACGCCGACTGGCAGCGAAAACATCGTCTCCTCCTCCCGCGCTCGTGCACGACAGTCCAGCGAGGCTGTGACTTGTTATGCGATGATATGGGCAGTAGTTACTCTCGTCTCATCTTGTCGGGCTCCTCGGGTGGAGATCGAGGTTGTGATCGCCTGGCCATCGTATTGATTCTCGTACACGATGGCTACATGGGGTTTGAAAGCAACTGTTTCACTATAGGCGCGGTGTCCCGTCGATTGTGGGCGTGCGGGGGTGTGAAACGCACACAGGGGGGGGGGGGGGACCACGGGTATTCCACAACTGTTGAGCAACAATGACGAGTTTATCTGTGGGTGCATCGTCTCTCGTCGCTAAGGCTTCTCGCCATCCATTGAGGGACACCCTGTAAAAACACTCTGCGGGCGAGAAGATCCGGTTCACCAATTGCATTAGGTAGTCCGTTCCCTCTTGTACACTGCGGCTTGCAGGTTAGGTAATAATCAAAGGGCTACTGATCTGTAACAGGCGGTGCTTGATATAACAGTGTAAAGTAATCATTAGGCGAACAAACACGCGAAACTTCTCCCTTAACTGTTGCTTTAAAAGTCATCCAATCCCCTATGCCACAATGCACTAAGAATTGATTATTAACTCAGCTGTTCCGCGACACATCATGCGTGCCATCTGACACTTGCTTCCCCTGTTGAGGTTGCGTAAACATTTTCTATTTGTTTCATCCCATGCCTCTACCTTTGCGATCTCTGGTAACGGTGACGCGATATTTCGCCTGAACAAGCTTTGCCGGAATGAGGCATTACCATCATAGGGGCGCACTATGCGGCGCTGATAAATAAGACGGACCCTTGAAATGGCAGTTGAAGGAAGTGGACCCACGTCGCGTACACCGGTGCGCGTCGCGGAGTTTTTTGTTATTACCGATTCTTAGTGTCGGTCAAGCGATCCCCTAGTAGCACGTACATCTTCCTTAACCGAGCTAATTTCTTCCTTTAACTCGCGCGTCCATGCCTCAAATCTACATTATCTGTCAAAACATAGACAAACTAAGGTGGTTTTTCCTCGTCAGTAACTCGGTACTGCGAAGAAGGAAACTCACGAGATGAGGTTCGAGGCCCCACAGCCTCGGCGGCCAGGATCATTGTTATCCGGGACGGGCTGTTCATGATGCGATCGTGTCTTGTACAGGGCAACATAAGCCTGATTACTACTCCTGCACTTCGGGCACAAATCTCGCGAGTTTGGCGAGCACCAAGAGGAGTGGGCAGTGCAAACGAGTTAGATTTATGCCTTGGTGCTCTAACCGAGACGTTCACTTTTTTTGCTTGGTCCCATGATTCAAATTATGCTTAAATCGTAAGAAAACTCTTGATAAAACCATTGCTGTGAAAATCACTGCTTAATAACTATATCATGTAAAATCGGCAAAACGAATTTACTAAAAATAGCGGAGCTGGTAAAGTACCCTTAACACTGTAAATACTTTCAAGAATCACAACTCCGTGAACGCAAAACTAATTACGTTATTCACGATAGTTCTGAAACGAACTAGACGGTAAAAACTTCAAAAACGAACTTAAATACATGCACACACGGAACAAAGAAACTATTTGCAAACAGGAAGGAAGAAAGGAGAAAAAACAAACAAGATAAAGATTCGTCCTAAAAGACAAATTAAGCGAAAAACACAAACAATAAAAGACGCTTCCCACTAAAATATATATGAAGGCTCAAGCACAAACGTAAAAGACGCTTCCTTTAAGAATATACATGAAGCGCCAAAGCCAAACACAAAGACGCTTCCCTTTAAAAGGTTTTTACCTGAAGCGCAAAAAAGCGCAGACATACAGCGCTTCCTTAAAAGGTTTACTTGAGCGCAAAAGCGTAAACATAAAGATGATTTCTCAAAAGCGCCAATAAGAAGCGAAACTAAAGTACACGATGATAAAAACTTAGTAAATGTAAAAACACTAATCATTACGGAAAATATGAACTCTAAACGGCCCAACAGAACGACTTGAATGAGCTAAAACGGTACATTTTTACGCTCAAGAACGAAACACAAGGTAAACTACGGTAGTTAGTGAAACCAGGAAGGTCACGCGTTAAACAATTTGACACAATCGGAGACAATATGACCAATAAGCCTAAGCAGGGATGAAACTCTGGTAAAATTTTTCAATCGCAATAATTTATCCACCATTAGCTCACCAAAATAACACGTTTTGTAGTGACCACAAAGGCTCGGTTTATAGGGTCAGATTTCGGGACACCTGTACCATCGACTAATATGATTTTTAACGAAATGTTCCGACGAGCGGGCCGAGCGGTAAGCATTCTCAGAGGGCACGGTGGGTTTGGGAATAAATCGTTGTTTCATTAAATTTGAATCATTTGTGAGCACACATATAAACACATGTCGAACTGTGTGGATATTCAAAAGAGCCTGGCACAACTCCTTACTAAAAAGAACATAAATGGAGAAACAAACAAACACATAAACTAATATTTAATTAAAGAAGCTTGGTATTATATACATGAACGACAAATAATATAGCAAAGCCTGCATATACTGGCTGGTTTACACATCACTTATCTACCAAAAAAAGCTGCCTCGTATCCTCCGTCCGTCACACGTAAAAAACACCATTATGATGAACACACAACACAAAAAAGGCTGACTACGGCCTCTCTCTATTGCCTACAGCAAGGCTACCCTGAAGCAAGCATTCGCTCGTCAGGATCTCTGGCTTCTGCTAGAATACCCTTGCTAAGTCAATTAAGCCGTGGATTGGGGGAGAGAGTACCTGTAGCCTGGGCCAGCGACGTGACTCCCTCGTTTATCTCCTTACCTCGTCATCGTCTTAGAGGCGGGAAACGCAGTTACGTACTGGACTTCGGGAGCTTTAATACATAAGAACAAATATTTTTTCTATGTACACGGCACAAAACAGGCATAAAAAACGAAACAGGAAACATATTCATATTATTAAAAAAAACAACAACATAAAATGCCGTTGTAAACGCCCACGGAGGTTGCCACGAAGAGATTGCCACGGAGATTGCCACGTGGTGGCCCTGGTGGTCAGAAGTGGAGATTAAAGGCAATAAGCCCTGACGCGAATTGCTTTGGGACCCCGGACGCACGCCGTTTCTTATTGTTCACTACATCGTCCGTTCCAGCCAATGGGAGGAAGACTCCCGCTGGATGATCCAATGGCTGGCCTCCTCCTCCGTCGACCTTAATTCCCCCTCCTCCTTGGGAATGCCATTGGTCGAGCCTCACATACACAACATATATATGAAAAAAATCTATACATATATGTACATATACAATATATTAATGGTGTGTGTAATGATATATATATATAACCATTGATACATTATTAGAATATAAATAAATACATACAATACATACACTCACATATTATATAGATAGATAGATTCGTAATAAATAGATGGTAGATATTTATTCCTACATATGTATCTGTTGTATATGTACAGTGTGTTATATTGTATGTATATATCGTATATATATATATATATATATATATATTATATATATATTTATATATTATAGCCATTTATTTATTTATCTAGATGTGCATGTGTTTCTGTGTGTAAAGTATGTTATTTGTAATTTTATGTCCAGTTAGATAATTGGCTATCTACCTAGCCTTCCTCCTACACTTCTATCTACTTACCTACGTATCTGACCTAGTATCCTGTCTATCTATCAACCTACCCATCTTTCTGCTGTCAGCGTTCTCACGGCCCCATCTATCATTTGTTTATCTACCTGCCTAGTATCTTGGTTAGTTAAGTTACGTTAGGTTCATTGCTTTTGTTATATTACTTTAGGATAGATTGAATAGGTAAATTTGGGTTAGGTTACGTTTTCGTTACGTATAGTTGGTTAGTTAGGTTAGTTTTATATAAGTTATAGGTTGGCCCTTGTTTAGGTGTTAGATGACGTTTAGGTGGGATAGATTATGTTATTTTATGTTAGGACTAGTTTCGTTGGTTAAGGATACGTTAGCTAGTAAAGGTTTCTATTAGTTAGTTAGGTTTAGATTGGTTAGGCTAGGTTTTCGTTTAGTATCTTCGGTTTGTATTAGATTAGAATGGGTTTTTAGCTATTTGTACCTGTATTTTCTGTTGATTAGGTTTTAATAGATTCGGTTTATGTATGTTATGTTCCGTTATATTATGTTAGTTTAGGGATAGTTAGGTTAGGTTTTTCGTTTAAGTTTTAATTTATTAGATAGAGAAGGTTTAGTTACGTTTATGTTGTGTTTTTATTGTTAGATTAAGGTTTCCTTGAGGTTAGGTTAGATTTAGCTAATTAGTTAGATGGATTAGGTAGGTTTGTTATAGTAGGGTTTTGTTTTGGTTAGGTTAGTTTAAGTTAAGTGGGTTGGTTTAGTTTCCTTAGTAAAAGCTTAATTTAAATTCGGTTGCTTTTAGTTAGGTTTATGATAGATGTTTTACGGCTAGAATATGTTCACCTTTACTCCGATGCTTAGGTTAGTTTTGGTCTAGTTTTGGTTAGAAATATATTCATATTTATCAACCCAAACTAATCTAAGCCTAACTTTGTACACTTACTTTTTTCACTTAGATACATGTCCATTTTACTTCTACTTTTAATTTTATTTGCGTA
>NW_023660206.1:0-19709 GCF_015228065.2 Penaeus monodon | reverse complement strand
ATATGATAATGATGATAATGATGATGTTTACGATTGATGATGACAATGATGATAATAATGATAATTAATAGTGTTCGATAAATATTCTTTATAATAATAATAATAATAATAATAATAATAATAATAATAATAATAATAATGATAATAATAATAACAATAATAACAATAATAATAATAAGAAGAATTATTATTATTATTATAATGATAATAATTATAATAATAATAATAATTATCATTATTATTATTATTACTATTACTATTATTATTATTATTATTATTATTATTATTATTAATATTAATATTATTATGACTTTTATTATTATCACAATAAAATATATTACAACTGTAATAATAACAATAATGATGATAGTAGTGATAATAAAAATAATAATAGTGATTAGAATAATGTTATTTTTATTATTGATGTTATTATTATAATTGTTATTCCTTTTATTAGTAGTATAATTGCAGAAACACTTGTAATAACTGTAATAATTACAATAATAACGTTAAGAATTAAAAGAGCATATAAATAATAATTATAAAATCGTTATTATTGATATTATTATTTTTGTTACTATTATTATTGTTGTAATTAGTTGTATAATTGAAAAAAATATATACCTGCAATAATGTTAATAATAATGATAATGATTATGATAATGATGATTGCTGTAATAATGATGATGAAAATAATAATGATGATAAGGATGATAATAATGATGATAACGATGGTAATGATGATAGGAATAATAAAAGTAATCGTGTCCATTTTTTCAATAAAAAAAATCACAAAAGTAAAAAAAGTGGACAAATCTAGGGAAATATGGGAATTTAAGAGTATAACCCAATTATATCCAATATAGTATAATTCCATTCCAAAGATGATTTTGGCAATTATTAGAGTAATAATGATAATGATTATCAGAATTGTATTACCCATGACAATAATGATGAAAAATTGTGAATAATGAAAATTTCAATAAAAATTCATAATAATAGTAACAATAATAATAATAATGATAATAATAATGAAAATGATGATAATAATAATAATGATAATAATAACAATATTAATAATAATAATAAAGAAAAAAAAATTATTATTTATATTGTCACTATTTTTATTATTATTTATTATTATTAATATTAAAAAATATATATAATAACTGTCATAACAATAATAGTGAGAGTGGTAATAATAATAATAATAATAACAGTTATTATAATAATGTTATTATTATTATTATTATTATCATTATTATTCTCATTATTATCACTTTTATTATTAGTATAATTGCAAAAACAATTGTATAATTACAATAATAACGATAGTGATTAAACGAAAGACATAGATATTTCTTATAAAATCATTATTATTAATATTAATATTGTTATTTCTATTATTGTTGTTGTAATTATTAGTATAATGAAAAAAAAAAACATTTATTATAACTGCAATAATTGCAATAATAATGATAATAATGATGATAATAATTGCAATAGTGATGATAAAGATAATAATAATGATAATATTGATGATGATGACGATAGAAATAATGATAATGATAATTTTTATTTTAAAAAAAGGGAAAAAAAAAAAATCTAAAAGTCGAAAAAGCGGCAAAATCTAGCGAAATATAACCTTTGAGAGTATACCCAAAATGCTGATTTTTCGATTTTAATGATGATTTAGGCAATTATTAGGGTAACAATGATAATAAGTATGTATTGATTGTATTAATCATGACAATAATGATAAAAATGAGAATAATGAGAATTTAGTTTAAATTTAATAATAATAATAATATTAATAATAATGATAATAATAATAATAATAATGATAATAATAATAATAATAATAATGATAATAATAATGATAATAATAACAATTATTATTATTGCTGTTTTTAATATTAATATTATCATTTTCTTTATTATTATCATTATTATCATTATTATTATTATTACTATTATTATATTTATTATTATTATTATGACTCGTTTTCTTCTTAATATATCAAAAACAAAAGTTATAAATAATAATAATAACAATAATAATAACAATAATACTGATAGTAGCGATAATAATAATAATAATAATAATAATAATACTTATTATAATAATGTTATTATTGTCATTATTATTACTTTTCGTATTAGTATAATTGCAAAAACACTTATTATAATTTTAATACTTACAATAACAAGATAATAATTAATAGAGAGATATAAATTAAATTATTACTATAATAAAAAAACATGAAATAATTCAATGATAATATTAATAATGGCGATAATAATTGCAACAATGAAGATAAATATGATAACGATGATGATAATGATAGTAATAATAATAATGAGTATAATAATTATGATAATAAGGGTAATCTTGGCCATTTTTAATAAAAAAGGAAAAAAAATCCCAAAAGTCGTAAAAGAGGCAAAATCTAGCAAAATATTCCCTTTTGTGAGTATATTACAAAATAAGATTTCAACGATGATTTGGCAATTATTAGTTTAATAATAATTAACCTAATTATTATCAAAATTGTATTAATCATGACATTAATGATGATAAAAATGAGAATAATGAGAATTTCCATAAAATTTCATTTTTATTATTATTATAATAGAGGCCGAGTGGTTAGAGCATCGGACTCAAGACTGTCATGACAGCAGTCTGATTTCGAGGGTTCGAGTCACCGGCCGGCGCGTTGTTCCCTTGGGCAAGGAACTTCACCTCGATTGCCTGCCTAGCCCCTGGGTGGGTAAGCCAGCCCAAGTCAGTACCGGTCCTAAAACCGGGTAAATAGAGATGGTGACTCGATAAAAACACCGGGCGGAAGGCAAAGGCTCTAAATTGCAAGAAAATCATGGAAATCCATGATCGCGAACGGCCTTGGGGAGAGGCACTTTAAAAAAATCATAATTATAATAATAATATAATAATAATAATTATTATTATTATTATTATTATCATAATTATATTATTATCATTATATTTATTATTATTATTACTATTTTGCTTATTGAGTTATTATTATTATTACCAAAAAATGTATTGACTGTAATGATAACAATATTAATGATAGTAATGACAATAATAATGATAATAACAATAGTTATTATAATAATAATATTATTATAATAATTATTATTATTATCATTACTATCATTAATATTGTTATTATTACAGGTATAATACATTTTTTGGTAATAATAAGAAGAAAAGTCATAATCATAATTAAAATAGCAATAATAATAATAATAGTAATTATGATAATAACAATAATAATAATGAAAATAATAATAATAATTAATATTTTTATCATTATCATTATTACTATTATTATTATTGTTATTATTATTATTATTATTATTATCATTACTGTTATTATTTTTTTTATTATAATTATTATAATTATAATAATAATTATTATTCCTATATCGAAATTTTATCGAAATTCACATTATTCTCATTCTTATCATTATTATTGTTATTACTGAAGTTATAATACATCTTTTGGTATTAATATTAATAATAATAATAAGAAGAACAATAATTATTATTATTATTTTCAATATTATTATTTTTATTATCATTATTATTATTGTTATTATTATTATGATGAAATTTTATTAAAATTCTAATTTTTATCATCATTAATGTCTTGGTTAATACAGTTATGATAATTATTATCATTATTACCCTAATACTTCTGACAATCATCATTGAATCGAAAAAAATCGGAATTTTCGAGTTTAACCTCTAAAGGCTATATTTCGTTAGATTTTACTGCTTTTTTCGACTTTTGGGAAAAAATATTTTTCTCCTTTTTTTTATAAATGGACACGATTACTCTTATTACCATCATCATTATTATTATCTTTATCATCATTTATGCAATTATTATCATCATTATCTTCACTATTATCATTATTATCGCAATTATTGAAATTATGATAGATGGTTTTTTTTCAATTATACTAATAAATACAACAATAATAATTGTAATGATAATAATATTAATAATAACGATTTTACAATTCTTCATATTTTTCTTTTAATTATTATCGTAATTATTGAAATTCTTACGGTTATAGTAAGAGTTTTTTGCAATTTTACTAAAAATAATATAAATAAAAATCATAATAATAATATTAAGAACAACAACAACAATAATGATAAAAATAAACAATAATGATAATAATAATAATATAATAATAATAATAATGATTATTATTATTTTTTTTTATAATAAAATTCTAACGAAATTCTCATTATTCTTATTTTTATCATCATTATTGTCATGATCAATTCAATTTTTATAATTATCATTGTTCCTAATAATTGCCAAAATCATCATTGAAATCGAATTTTTTTTTAGTAAAAATGGACACAATTACTTTTATAATTATAATTATTATCATCATTATCATTATTTCTATCGTCACTCATCATCATTATCATCATTATTATTATCTTTGCCATCACTATTGCAATTACTATTTTCATTATTATCATTATTATATCAATTATTGCAGTTATAATAAATGTTATTTTTTTTAATTATAATACTTACAACAACAATAATAGAAATATAATAATAAATAATAATGATTTTTAGGAAAAAAAAATTGTCTTTCATTTAATTATTATCGCTATTATTGTTATTATTTCAGTTATAATAAGTGTTTCTGCAATCATACAAATAATAAGAGTAATAATAATGATAATAATAACTATAATAATAATAATAACATTATTATAGTAACTGTTTTTATTATTATACTATTATCACTACTCTCATTATTATTGTTATTATTACAGTTAATATATATTTTTTTGGTAATAATAATAATAAAAGTCTTAATAATAATAAAAGTAGTGATAAGAAAAAAAATAATAGTAATAATAATCATAATGATAATTGTAATAATAATAATAACTATTATTATTATTGTTATTATAATTATTGTCATTATTATTATTATTATTATTATTATTATGATTATTTTATCAAAATTTTCATTATTCACAAATTTTTCATCATTATTGGTCATGATTAATACAATTCTGATAAATATTTTCATTATTACCCTTATAATTGCCAAAATCATCATTGAAATGGAGTATAATTTCAAATTGCAATATTTTCCTATATTTTTCCGCTTTTTTGACTTTTGTGCTTTTTTTTCATTTTCTAAATTAAAAATGGACACGATTTGTGTTATTATTATTCTTATTATTGTTATTATTATTATTATTATTTATTATCATCATCGTTATCATCATTATTATTGTTATTATCATTATTGCAAAAATTATCATCATTATCATAATTATTATCATTATTATTAAAATTATTGAAGCAATAATATGTTTTTTTTCAATTATACGACTAATTACAACAGTAATAATAGTAATGAAGATAATAATATCAATAATAACGATTTTCTAATAATTATTTATATGCTTCTTTTAAATCATTATCGTTTATCATTGTAATTATTACAGTTATAACAAGTGTTTCTGCAACTGTACTACTAAGAAAAGGAATAATGATTATACAATAACAATAATAATAATAATAACATAATTATAATAACTATTATTATTTCTAAAATCACTACAATTATCATTATTGTTATTAGTACAGTTTTAATACATTTTTAGTGATAATAATAATAATACAAGTCATAATAATAATAATAATAATAATAATGATAAGATAATAATAAATAATAATAAAAAATAATAATTATTATTATATTATATCATAATTATAATTATTACTATTATTATTATTTTTATAAAGAATATAATTATTATTATTATAAAGAAAATCATCATTACAACCGTAATCACCATCATTATCATCATTATTATCTATATCATCACTATTGCAATTATTATCCTCATTATCATCATTATTATCATTATTATTGCAATTATTGAATTATTTATATGTTTTTTTAATTATACTATAATAACAACAATATTAGTAATAATAATAACGATTTTATAATAATGATTCATGTCTTTCTTTGATTGTTATCGGTATTATTGTAATTATTAGTTACAATAAGTGTTTTTACTACTAATAATGTTAAAAGTAATAATAAAAATAATATATATGATATTAATAGTAACATTATTATGATAACTATTATTGTTATTATTATCACTACTACCATTATTTATGTTATTGTTACAGTAATAATACATATTTTGGTATAATAATAATAAGACAAGTCATATTAATAATAAAATAGTAATAATAAAAAAAAATGAATAAATAATAATAATAATAATAATGACATAATAATAATAGTAATAATAATGATAATAATAATAATTAATATAATTTTATTTATTCTAATGAAATTTTATCGAAATACTAATTATTCTCATTTTTATTATCCTTATTGTATTATTGTGATGATTGATATAATTCTGATATTATCATTATTATCATTTTATTGTTTTTTTACAACTATACTGATAAAATAAATAATAATAATGATAAAAATAATAACAGTAATAACCGACATTATAATTACTTATTATTATCATCATTATTATTATTATTAAAGTCATATTTTTTTTGCATTAATACTAACACTAATACTGCTAATAATATTAAATCTACTACTATTACTACTACTACTAATAATAACATTAGTAATAATAGTAATAGTAATAATAATAATAATAATTGCAATAATAATAATAATAATAATAATAATAATAATAATAAATTTTATACTCTTATATTCTCATTTTTATCCTCATTATTGTCCTGATTAATAGAATTTTGGCAATTCTTATAATTATTAACCTAATAATTGCAAAAATCATCACTGAAATCGGAAAAATGTCATTTTGGAATATACATTCAAAAGCCAATATTTCACTAGATTTTTCCGTTTTTTTTCTTTTTCCTTTTTAAATTAAAAATGGAAATTATTAACGTTATTATCATCATTATTGTCGTCATTAGTATCATTATTATCATTATAATCATCATTATCATCATTATTATCATAATTATCATCATCATTACAATGATTATCATCATCATCATCATTATTATAATAATTATTGAAAATAATGCCAACGTATATATATATATATATATATATATATATATATATATATATATATATATATATATATATATATATATATTAGTGATTATACTAATAAGTAGAACTTATAATAAGAACTAGAAATAAGGATAATGATAATGAATAACAAAATCGAAGCTTCATTTTTATGATTATTATGATTATTATTAAAATACCTTTTTTGGCAATTATACTAAAAGTAACAACAATACTACTAATAATACAAAATAACAATTAATTATTACCGTAATTATTGTAATTATTAGTTATATATTTTTTTGTAATTATACTGATAATAGAAATAATGATACTGATAATAATAACATTAATAATTATAATAACAATATTACAATTAATATTATTACTTTTGGTATTATGATTATTATCATTAATATATTTATTATTGCAGTTATGATATATTTTTTGTAATAATAATAATAATAAAATTACTACTACTACTACTACTAATATAATAATAAAAATAATAATAATAATAATAATAGTAGTAGTAGTATAAACAGAAATAATAATAATAATAATAATAATAATAATAATCAAATTTAATACAAATTCTCATTATTCTCATTTTATTCATCATTATTGTCATGATTAATAGAATTATGATAGTTGTTTAATATTACCCTAATATTTACCCAATCATCATTTGAAATTGAAAAAACGCCTTTTCGAGTAAGTATACTCTCATAAAGCTATATTTTGCTAGATTTTGCCGCTTTTTTTACTTTTTTTTTTCTTTTTTCCTTTTTTAAATAAAAAGGGACATCATTACCGTTATTATCATCATTATTATCACAATTATCATCATTGCTATCATTATCATCATCAGTATCATCATTATCATCATTATTGTAATTTTTATCATCATTATTGTAATTTTTATCATCATTATCATCTTTGTTATAAGTATTATTGTAATTAGTGCCACTTTATAGATTTTTTTGGTGATTATACTAATAGTAGAACTAATAATAACAATAGAAACAATAATAATGATGATAACAAAGAGCGAAGCTTCATTTTTCTCCTTATTATAATTATTTTTACAATGATTGCAGTTATAATATTTTTTTTTGGCAATTATACTGATAACAACAACAATACTACTAATAAAAACAATAATAACGATTTTATGATAATTATTTGTATCATTATTTTAGATTATTATTATTATTATTGTAATTATTACAGTTATAACAACTTTTTTTGGAATTATACTGATAAAAGAAATATGGTAATGACAATAATAACAGTAATAATAATAATAATAATATTATAATTATTATTATTATCAGTATTATCATTATTATTGTTATTATTACAGTTTTAATATATTTTTTAATAATAATAATAATAAAAGTACTACTACTCTACTACTACTACTACTACTAGTAATAATAGTAATAATAATAATAATGATGATAATAATAAAAATATTAATGATAATAATAATAATAATAAATAAAAAATGGACATTATTACCGTTCTCATCAACAAGTTTATTATCATTATCTTCATTGCTATCATTATCATAATCATTATCATCATTAGTATCATCATTATTGAAATTATAATTATCATTATTATTACAATTATTACAGTTATAATACTTTTTTGTATATTATACTAATAATGACAATACTACTACTAATAATAAAAGTAGTAATGAGATTATATGATAATTATTTATATAATTATTTTGATTATTATCGTTATTATTATTATTATTATTACAGTTACAATAATTTCTTGTTTGCAATTATGCTGACAAAAGAAATCATAATAATGATAATCATAATTATTATCAATATTATTGTTATTATTACAGTTATATATTTTTTTTGTTAAAATGATACTAATAGATGTAATAATAATACTAATAGTAATACTAATTCTATTACTACTATTACTACTACTAGTAATAGTAATAATAATAATACACGTATAATAATAATAATATAATAATTAATAATAATAATAATATAACAATAATATAATATAATAATAAAAATAAAATTTGATAAAAATTCTAATTATTCTAATTTTTATTATCATTAAGTCACGATTAATAGAATTATGATAATTGTTATCATATATTACCCTAATAATTGCCAAAATCATCAGTGAAATCGAAAAAGCGAATTTTTGGAGTATACTCTAATAAACGTATATTTTCTAGATTTTGCCGCATTTTTCGACATTGGGGAATTTTTATTCTTTTCCTTTTTTAATAAAAATGGACATTATTACCGTTATTATCATCATCATTTTCATTGATATCATTCTCATCATCTTCATCATTCTTATCATCGTTAGTATCATCATTATTGCAATTGTTATCATCATTATCATCATTTTTAAATCATTAGTGTAATTAGTGCCACATATTTCTTTTTTTGTTGATTATACTAATAGTAGAACTAATAATAACAATAGAAACAATAATAATAATATGATAAATAAAACGAAGCTTCATTTTTATCATTAATATAATTATCATTAAAATTATCGCAGTTATATTTTTTTTTTTTTTGGAAATTTACTGATAATAACAACAATACTAATAATAATAAATAAAAACGATTTTACGATAATTATTTATATGATTATTTTAATTATTATGTTATTATTGTAGTTTTTTACAGTTTTTTTTTTTTTTTTTTATATTGGAAAAGGGAGAAATAAAAATAATGAAAATGATAATAATGAAAATAATAATAATAAACATAATAATAAAAGTATTATAATGACTATTATTTTATATATTATCATTATTATTTTAGCATTACAGCTATATAATTTCTTTTCTAATAAAAATAATAATAAAAGAAATATTAATATCATTTCTACAACTACTAACTGGTAATAGTAATAATAATGATAATAATAATAATAATAAAAAATAATAATAAGAGTAAGAATAAGAATAATATTAGTAATATAATAATAAAAATTTAAATACAAAATATAATAATAATAATAATAATAAAATAATAATAAAATGATAATAATAATAATAAAAAATAATAATAATAATGATAATAATAGTAATAATAATAAAAAATTTTGGTAAAAAATTTCATTCTCTTTTGTTTCATGATTATTGTCATGAGTAATAGTTTATGATTTTTTTTTATCATTATTAATCTAATAATTGCGAAAGTTATCACTGAAATCAAAAAAATTTTCATTTTGGAGTATTTTTTTCAAAAGGCTTATTTCGTTCGATGTTGCCTTTTTTTACTAAGGGAATTATTAATTATTATTATTTTTTTAATGGTCATTATTACCGTTATTACCATCATTATTATCATCATTATCATCATTAGTATCATTATCATCATTATTGCAATTATTATCATCATTATCATAATCATTATTGTAATAAGTGCCACCTTATGTATATACTTTTGGCGATTATACTAAGATTTAGAACAAATAATAACAATAGAAAAAAAAATAATGTTAACAAAAATCGAAGCTTCATTTTATCATTATTTTAATTATTATTTCATTATTACAGTTATATACTTTTTTGGGGAATTATACTATAATAAAAAACAATAGTTATAATAATAAGAATAATAAAAACAATAATGACGATTTTATAATAATTATTTATGTTATTATTTTAATTATAATCGTTATTATATTAATTATTAATTATATATATATTTTTTTGAAATTATATTGTTAAAAGAAATAATAATAATGATAATAATAACAATGATAAAAATGATAACAATATTATAATTACTATTATTATATTAATATTATTATTATTATTATAATTATTGTTATTATTAGTTATAATATATTTTCTAATAATAATAGTAATAAATAACTACTACTAATACTACTATTACTACTTGAATAATAATAATATAATAATAATAATAATAATAATAATAATAATAACAATAATAAAATATAATAGTAATAATAATAATGATAATAACAATAATAATAATATTAATAACAATCAAATTTTATGTAAATTCTCATTATTCTGATTTTTATCATCATTATTGTCATAATTAATAGAATTATAATAATTGTTATAATTATTACCCTAATAATTGCCAAAATCATCACTGAAATCAAAAAAAAACGTCATTTTGGAGTATTTTCTCAGAAGGCTTATATTTCGTTAATTTTACCACTTTTTCGACTTTGTTTTTTTTTTTTTCTTTTTTATTTAAAAATGGACATTATTGCCGTTAATATCATTAATATCATCATGATCATCATAAATATCATCATTTGTATCATGATTATTATCATTATTACAATTATTGTCATCATTATTATAATTAACATTGTAATTAGTGCCACCTTATATATAATTTTTGTTGATTATTCTTATAGTAAAACAATACTAACAATTGAAACAATAATAATAATTATGATAAGAAAAATCGAAGCTTCATTTTTATCATTATCATAATAATTATTATAATTATTGCAGTTATAATACTTTTTTGGCAAATATACTAATAATGCAAACAATAGTAATGATAATAACAGTAATAATAACAATGATAAAGATTATTTATCGATAATACTTTAATAATTATAGTTATAATAAGATTTTTTCCAATTATACTGACAAATGAATTAATAATAATGATAATAATAATAACAATAATAATAATAATAACAATATTATATTGCTATTACAATTATTATTATCATTATTATTGTTATTATTGCAGTTGTAATTTTCTTTTCTAATAATAATAATAATAAAAGTACTACTACTACTAATACCAAAAAAAATAATAATGATAATAATAATAACAATAATATTAATAATAATTATGATAATAATAATAATATTAATATTAATAATAATAATTAATAATAATAATAATAATAATAAAAATAATGATAATAATAATAATGATAATAATAATGATAATAATAATAATAATTATCATCATCATCATCATAATAATAATAGAAATAATAATAAAATTTTATAAAAATTCTCATTATTCTCATTTTTATCAATCATTATTGTCATGATTAATAGAATTTTGATAATTGTTATCATTAATACCCTAATAATTGCCAGAATCATTACTGAAATCGAAATAACGTCATTTTGGAGTATACTGTGAAAGGCTTTATTTTTATAGAATTTGTCGCTTTTTCGACTTCGGCGATTTTTTTTTCTTTTTCCATTTTTAAGTAAGAATGGACATTATCTCCGTTATTATCATCATCATTATCATCATTATCATAATTAGTGTTTCCATTATCATGATTATTGGAATCATTATCATCATTATCATTATTATTATTATTATTGTAATTAGTACCACCATATATATAATTTCTTGTGATTATACTAATAGTATAACTAATAATAATAATAGAAACAATAATAATAATGATGATAACAAGAATCGAAGCTTTATTTTTCTCTTTATTATGATTATTATTACAATTATTGCAGTTATAATACTTTTTTGGCAATTATACTAATAATAACAACAATACAAATAATAATAATAATAATGACAATAATAACTATTTTACAATAATGATATGTATCATTATTTTTATTATTATTATTATTATTTTTTGTAACTATTACAGTTATAATAAGTTATTCTTGCTATTGTACTGATAATAATAATAATAATGATAATAATAATAATAACAATATTACAATTACTATTATTATAAATATTATCATTATCATTATTATTACAGATGTAATATTTTTTTTGTAATGATAATAATAATAATAAAAGTACTACTACTACAACTACTAGTAATAGTAATAATAATAATAATAATAATAATAATAATGATAATAATAATAATAATCATAAAATTTATGGAAATTCTCATTATTCTCATTTTTATTATCATTTTTGTCATGATTAATTGAATTATGATTTTTCTTATCATTATCACCCTAATAATTACCAAAATCATCACTGAAATCGAAAAAAAAAACTCATTTTGGAGTATATTCTCAAAAGACTATATTTCGCTAGATTTTGCCACTTTTTCGACTTTGGGGGATTTTTTCCCACTTTTTTTTTTTATATTAAACTGGACATTATTACCGTTATCATCATTATCATCATTACTATCATTATCATCATTATCATTATCATCATTATTGCAATTATTATCGTAATTAGTGCCATCTGATATATATATATATATATATATATATATATATATATATATATATATATATATATATATATATATATATATATATATATATATATATTATGTTTGACGATTATACTAAGAGTAGAATTAATGATTATGATAAAAACAATTATAATAATAATGATAATAAAAATCGAAACTTCACTTTTATCAGAATTTTAATTATTATTACAATTATTACAGTTATAATACTTTTTTTGGCAATTATACTACTAATAAACACAATACTACTAATAATAACAATGATAATAACAATAATAACAATTTTATAATAATTATCTATATCATTCTTTTAATCATTATAGTCATTATTGTTGTTATTATAAGAGTTATAATATTTTTTTGTCATAATAATAACAATAAAAGTAATACTAATACTAATACTAATATTACTACTACTACTACTACTAGTAATAATAATGATAATAATAACAATAATAATGATAATAATAATAATAATAATGATAATAATAATAATAACAATAATCAAATTTTATAAAAATTCTCATTATTCTCTTTTTTATCAGCACTATTGTTATAAATAATAGAAATATGATAAATGTTATCATTATTACGATATTAATTGCCAAAATCATCACTGAATCTTAAAAACGTAATTTTGGAGTACTCTGAAAATGCTATATTTCGCTAGATTTTGCGGTTTTTCGACTTTGGGGAATTTTTTTCCTTTACTTTTCTTAAATTAGAAATGGACATTATTACCGTTATTATCATCATTATTATCGTCATTAACATAATTGCTATCATTATCGTCAGTAGTATTTTTTCGACTTTGGGTAATTTTTTCCCACTTTTTTATATTAAACTGGACATTATTACCGTTATCATCATTATTATCATCATTATCATTATTACTATCATTATCATCATTATTGGAATTATCATCAATATCATCATTATTATAATTATTATTCGAATTAGTGCCACCTTATATATTATTAACTAATTATAAAAAAAAAAAATTTGTGATTATACTAATAGTTTCATTTTTATCATTATTATAATTATTATTACAATTATTACAGTTACAATATTTTTTTTGCAATTATACTGATAAAAGAATAACATAATGATAATATTAACAAAAATAAAAATAATAATAACAATATCATAATAATAATAATTATTATTATCATTATTATCATTATTCTTGTTATTTTTACAGTTATAATTTTTTTTGTAAAAATAATAATAATAAAAGTAATACTAATACTAATACTAATAATATTAACAATAATAATAATGATAATAATAATAATAATAATAATAATAAATTTTAAAAAATTCTCATTAATCTCATTTTTATCTTTATTATTATCATGATTAATAGAATTATGATAATTGTTATCACTATTACCCTAATAATTGCCGAAATCATCACTAAAATCGAATACACGTCAATTTGGAGTGTACTCTCAAATGGATATATTTTGCTAGATTTTGCCGTTTATTCGACTTTGTTGTTTTTTTTCTTTTTATTTAAAAATGGACATTATTGACGTTAATAATATTATTATTATCATTATCATTATTAGTATCATGATTATTATCATTATTGCAATTATTGTCATCATTATTATAATTACTATTGTAATTAGTGACACCTTATATATATTTTTGGTGATTATAGTAACAGTAGAACTAATACTAATAATTGAAACAATAATAATAATTATTATAACAAAAATCGAAGCTTCATTTTTATCATTATTATGATAATTATTACAATAATTGCAGTTATAATACTTTTTTGGGCAATTGAACTAATAATACAAACAATACTACTACTACTACTACTAATAATAACAATAATAAAAATTTTATAATAATTATATAACATTATTTTAATTAGTATCGTTAGTATTTTAATTATTATAGTTATAATAAGTTTTTTTTTTTTCATTTACACTGAAAAATGAATTAATAATAATGATAATAATAATTATTATTATTACAATAACTATATTATAATTACTATAGTAATAATAATTATTATCATTGTTAATATTGGAGTTATATTTTTTTTTTTCTAATAATAATAATAATAAAAGTACTACTATTACTACTACTACTACTACTACTAATAATAATAATAATGATAATAATAATAATAAAGATAATAATAATTATTATAATAATAATAATTATAAAATTTTATAAAAAAATTCATTATTCTCATTTTTATCATCATTATTGTCATGATTAATAGAATTTTGATAATTGTTATCATTATTACCCTAATAATTGCCAGAATCATCACTGAAAGCGAGAAAAACGTCATTTTGGAGTTTATTGTGAAAGGCAATATTTTGATAGATTTTGTTGGTTTTTCGAATTTTTTAAAATAAAAAATGGACATTATTTCCGTTATTATTATCATTATTATCATCGTTATCATAAATACTATCAAGATCATCATCATTATCATTATTAGTATTTTCATTATCGTGATTATTGTAATTACTATCATCATTATCATTATTATTATAATTATTATTGTAATTAGTGCCACCTTATATATATATATTTGTGATTATACTAATAGTAGAACTAATAATAATAATAGAAACAATAATAATAATGATGATAACAAAAATAGAAGCTTCATTTTTATCTTTATTATAATTATTATTACAATTATTGCAGTTATAATACTTTTTTGGCAATTATACTAATAAGAACAACAATACAAATAATAATAACAATAATAATGATAATAATAACGATTTTATAATAATTATTTATATCATTATTTTTATCATTATCGTTATTATTGTAACTATTACATTTATAATAAGTTATTTTTGCAATTGTACTGATAAAAGAAATAATAATAATGATAATAATAAAAAAATAATAATAACAATTATCATTATCATTATCATTGTTATTATTACAGTTATATTTTTTTTGTAATGATAATAATAATGAAACTATTACTACTACTAGTAATAGTAATAACAATAATAAACATAATAATTATAATAATAATAATAGTAATAATAATAATAATAATAATAACAGTAATTAAATTTTATAGAAATTCTCATTTTTATCATCATTATTCTCATGATTAATAGAATTAGGATAATTGTTATCATTATTACCCTAATAATTGCCAAAATCATCACTAAAATCGAAAAAAACGTCATTTTGGAGCAAACTCTCAAAAAGCTATATTTCGCTAGATTTTGCCGCTTTTTCGACTGTTGAGGATTTTTTCCCTATTTAAAAAAAAATAAAACTGGACATTATTACCGTTATTATCATCATTATTAATATCATTACCATCATTATCATCAATAGTATCATCCTTATCATCATTATTGCAATTATTATCATCATTAGCATCATTATTATAATTATTATCATAATTAGTGCCACCTTATATATATGTTTTTGAGGATTATACTAAGAGTAGAACTAATGATAATAATAGAAACGATAATAATAAGAATAATAACAATTTTATAATAATTATTTATATCATTATTTTAATTGTTGTCGTTATTATTGTAATTATTAAAGTTATAATAAGTATTTTTTCCCAATTATACTGCTAAAAGACATAAAAATAATGATAATAATAACAATAATAATAATGATAATATTATAATTACTACTAGTAATAATAGTAATAGTAATAATAATAATATAATAATAGCAATAGTAAGAAAAAAATAACAATAATCAAATTTCATAAAGATTCTCTTTATTCTCATTTTTTCATCATTATTATCCTATTAATTGCCAAAATCATCATTGAAATCGTAAAAAAACGTAATTTTGGAGTATACTCTGAAAATGTTATATTTTGCTAGTTTAGCCACTTTTTCGACTTTTGAATTAAAAATGGACAATATTACCGTTATTATCATAATCATTATCATCATTATTTCAATTATCATCATCAATGTCATCATTATTATAATTATTATTGGAATTTTGTTCCATATTATTTTTGTGATTATGCTAATAGTAGAACTAATAATAACAATAGATTCATAATAATATAATGATAAAAAGAATCGAAGCTTCATTTTTATCATTATCATATTATTACAATTATTGCAGTTATAATACATTTTCTTGACAATTATACTAATAATAAGAACAATACTACTACTAATAAGAATAATAATAACAAAAATAATGATTTTATAATAATCATATATTATTACATATAATTATTTTAATTATTATCGTTATTATTGTAATTATTACAGTTAAAATAAGTTTTTGGCACTTATACTGATAAAAGAAATAACCATAATGATAATATTAACAATAATAATAATAAAATTATTATTATAATCACTATTATTATTATCATCATTGTTGTTATTATTACAGTTATAATATTTTTTGTAAAAATAATAATAATAAAAGTAATACTAATACTAATAATATTAATAATGATACAATTTTTAAAAAATTCTCATTATTCTCATTTTTATCATTATTATTGTCATGATTAATAGAATTATGATATCTATTATCAATATTATAATTGCCAAAATCATCACTAAAATCGAAGAGACTTTATTTTGGAGTTTACTCTCAAAAGGCTACATTTCGCAAAATTTTGCCGCTTTTTCGACATTGGGGGATTTTTTTCTTTTTCCTTTTTATATTAAAAATGTACATTATTACCTTTATTATCATCATTATTACCATCACTATCATCATAACTATCCTTATCATCATCATTATCATCATTCAAATCAATAGTATTATCAGTATTACAATTATTATAATCATTATCATCATTATTATAATTATTATTATAATTAGTGCCACCTTATGTATTTTTGGTGATTATACTAATAGTAGATGTAATAATAATAATAGAAACAATAATAATAATAATGATAAAAAAAATCGAAGCTGCATTTTCATTATTATAATAATTCTAATATTTTTGCATTAAAACTAATAATAACAAAAATACTAATAAAATAACAATGATAATAACAATAATAACGATTTTATATAATTACTTATATTATTTTTAAATTATATCCTTATTATTTTTTTATTTCTTAAAATTATATTAACAATTTTTGCAATTATAATGATAAAACAAATAATAAAAATGATAATAATAACACCAATAATAATAATAACAATTAAAAAAACTATTATTTTTATCATTATTATTATTATTATCATTATTATTATTATTGTTATTATTACGGGTTTTTTTTTTGGTAATAATAATAATAATAATAATAAAGTAATACAATTACTAATGCTAATACTACTACTACTACTATAAAATAATAAAAAGTAATGATAATAATGATAGTAATAATAAAAATGATAAAAATACAGTCGCTATAATATTTTTTATTAATAATATTATTGTTATTATTATCATTATTATCATTTCAAACTGGTAGTATAATTACAAAAATAATTATTATATAGTAATAATTACAGTAATAACTATATTAATTAAAATAATGATATAAATAATTTTATTACAAAATCGTTATTATTGTTATACTATTATTATTGATGTTACTAGTATAGCTGCAAAATTATAACTACAATAATTGCAATGATAATGATAAAAATTGGGAATAAAGATGATAATTACAATAATGATGATAATGTTTGCTTTGGATTCCATTTGATACAATGGATATTCTGGGGTGACATACTGCTGTCTGATTTTTGCTCACGTGTGTCAGCTGCTGCTGACTCGGCGGAACCGAGTCCTTACCCGCCGTTTGGGGCCCAGCCACAGCATAACCTCCGGGCGACAATCCCCCCTAACGGAAAGCCGCTTGCCGCGGTGGGGGGGCTTGAGGTCCCAAAGATCTGGTGACCGGACCAGGAGGGCTACCCATACTGGAGGGGTCACCAGTGGGGATGAGACAAAATGGCTTCCCTGGTGCACCAAGGCCTATGAGAGGGATGGGGCCCCACCCCTGGTTCATCTCATCTTGGACTAGGGAGGAACTCTCCCACGTGTTTTTTGCCGTGCCTGGCATCCCGTAATACCAGGAGACAGGAGTCGTGGAGGTTGAGCGATGCTGCACGCTGCGCCCTGCAGCTAGCAACACACCTCTTTGTCCTTTATTCTGGTTAGACGGGTGGCTTGATCAAGGCCCGGTCATGTCAATCGGCTGGTCAAATATGGCTAGGGTCAAGCAGTTACTATACAGTCGGCAGCGCATAGGTCCTGCAACTGCCATCAGTACTGTAATAGTGGCTGCTTATATTTCCTCATTACCCCTGTGGCTATTGGGAGATTTGACCCCAACTATAGCTTCCCTCGTTGGACTCCATGGGGTGGGGGGGGAAGGAAATTTTTAGAATCAATTTAAAAA
>NW_023660205.1:12500-19710 GCF_015228065.2 Penaeus monodon | reverse complement strand
TTACTTAAAAAATTTTCCCTTTTCGCCATTATGCTTGCAAAAACACGTTCTTGATTACAGCAGTTTTATATAGTAACTTTAGGACATAGTATGAGTAATGTATCAGATGAAATTATATATTCACATGGGTCTTTACGTGAATATTTTAATATTCGCGTAGTTCTTTATACCTCATATTCGGTGGTCTAAAAGGCTGTATCACATGACATTCCGAGATATAGTGCGTAAGTGCTCGCTTGTTTCCCATGTTAGACAGACTATATTTAGATTCATCTGCACTTCTTGCACCGTGCATTTGTCAGTATATCATGTGAACTAAACGTATTCTGACAATAACCATCTCACATTGTCTGGTTTGACTTCGGTGCCACCCATGGTTGTAAGTTAAATTAATTAAGTTTATTTACCAAATTTTCAAACCACAAGTCTCAGACTTGTGGTCCGCAAAATGCCCGCAGATGTGTAATGCAGTTTTCTTCTAATAACAGCCGTGGCGTCACATTGGCACCACTTTATAAATAATACTCAAACCATGTTTTCTTGTTTATAAGACACTATAATATTATGTTTGATTGAGTTGTTGTAGTTTTTTCTCTCTCGCTTACAGTTTCTTTTCTTTAGTCCCCCATCAATAACCATGGTTTTCTCTGTCTGTGCTTTGAGAAAATCGTCATTCAAACCTCCTGCTGAACAAAAACTTGTATTGCAATTGTCTATATTTTAAATTGTTTTAAATAGTTTCCGTGGTCTAAACCTTTGTTTTGTGCGAGGGGAAGAAACAACCTTGTATCACTCCTTTGTAAAGTAAGCGTAATATTAAGGCCACCCTGGTGTTCTCTAAATAGTTCATGGGGCTAGAGAGCGGTTGATTACATGCTTATGGTATTCCGACAAACAAACAAACAAAGGGAATACGTGCAAAAGGAAATGCGTCATATGGTAGCATTATTTTTGTTAAATGTGTGTTATTAAAGAGTTCATTGGGATAGAGGCTCCTTATGCACAAGTAGTGACAGTGTAATAGGAATTGTTTATCCATATGAGCTAAGCTAGCATAACCAAGACGTAAAAGCTGTAATCTAAATATCACCACATGCCTGCCTTTCATCTTTTTGTCTCAAAAACTATCAAATCCCGTGTTTTAGGTTATCTCTACTTTCGTCACATTTTTGTTGACATTTTTGCTGCGTGGGCATTTTAGCTTCCCCTAAATGAAGTGCTTATCAGTGAGGAGCTTTTTTTGTAGCATGGAACTAATAGAGCTCTCAGGAAGAGGGATGACAGGAAAGTAAGATAATTTGGTATAGATTCAATGTTATGCAGCTTTATGATACAAGGTAAACCTTGTCTGTAATGGACAGAATGATAAAAAGTAAGCCAGTTTTCTATGGTATTTGGTTTGCAAATTGTTAGTTGGAAAGTTGTAGGTAATACTTTGATGTACATTTATCTTATGGCCATCCTAGGATAGGGAAAATCTAATGTCACTGTCATAAAGAATGGGAAACCTAATCTATGGCATTTGCCTAGGTGATATTCTCATAGAGAACAAAAAGTTGTTTTTGCCAAGGTGAAGACAATAATTACCAGGTGGGCTATTGGGGGACAGAGCCTTTCATCAGGCTTCATCAGCAGTACTCAAAGGGCATGCCCAAGAATGACACCTTAGGTTGTTGAATAAATTTTGTGACAGAGTTAGTGACTTCCTCTGTTGAGTGCATTAGTACCCACTAAATAATTATTACAAAGTTAGATGGCTGTGTGAAACCAAAGAATTACCTATAATATAACTTTTACTCTCACACCTCCAGTCTTTGATATTAGAGGAGGCTTTTCTTTTTATTAAGTATCCAGTGTGACTGCATGGGGAAAACCTAGGGAAATGGGCATAAAGAACCCATAAAACATGTTGGAAGGGTCATTTCTTTACCCCCAGGTACAGAAATGTGACAATTTTTAGGGAGTTTGATGGTAAAGCCTTCAGTATAAGGTTTTAGGCTCCTATGGCAATGTTTGTGGTAGTTTGTACATTTAGGATGGGTACACTTGTTTGGTGCTGTTGGAAACTTGTACCAATAGCATGAGAGTGAAAGATATAATTTCAGTTTTGCACAACCATAATGGACGATGGCATTGAGATAGGGAAAATCTAATGATGCTATCTTAAAAAGAAAGGGAAGGACTATGCTCACAAATACATGAAATATGTGCAAGCAAAAAATAACATCAGAAATAAAGAAAATAGGTTATTACAAATGCTATGTGGAGAGTCCACAGTTGTTTGGTCTTTGTCTTTTTCCTTTCCTTTCCTTTTCTTTTCTTTTCATACAGCAATGTCTGTGGATTTCCAGGAGTGGCTGCAGTAACAGGGACTTAGACTCCTAACATAAAGAAATACCATTGCTTTCACTTGTATCATTATATCGAAGACCAACAAATCTCCACCTTTTATATTCAGCAAGACAGAGATCTGACTTATTCTTTATTCAATGACAGATCATCAGGGTGGCCTACAAGCTCTTTCTTGTGTGATGAAACTAAATTAATTTGTTTTCTGGTGACACCAAGAGCATACCACCAAGGCAAGTGCTTGATTAATTTCAGTGGATTTTTGACAATTATGTTTAACTGCCTTTTCTGCAGTTTTCTATGACAATAAAAAGGAAATAAATCTACATACTTCACCAGTTTCATAAAATATGAATAGTCGCCTTTAATTTGAAAGGTGTAAATTGCAGATGTATGATTTACTACAGTTTAGACTAAATACAAATAATGATACATACTGACTGTAGTAATTCTTTAGTCACTATTTTATTAATAAAGGCTGAATATTGTTCACCAATGACAGAGAGTCTTTCCTACACCATACTGAGTCATGCACTGTGCTGCATGTAGTCAGCTACTTGAGAGAAGTATGGGAAAGGTACGTTTTTCTTGCTCTCTGTAATTTTGACTGAAGCATATTGTAAAAATATCTTCACTAAATGATGCTAAAATGAGATTTTAAACATACTTTAACCCACTCACAACAGGAGCTCCCAGCACCATATTGGGGTTTGCATGGAGCCAGCGGCTTGGGGGGGGGGATTAGAAGTGCAGAAAACATAAAATTCCCCAGCCATTTATGCTTTCAGCTATGGCATGACAGGATAAAAAGAGGTTTTAAGCCTTCTTTTGAGAGCCTGTCTCACTTCAGTGGCTGCAGCCAGGCCCAAACAAGTGCATACATGTTTAGCTTGCACAACTTAGAGGAGGCCCAACCCCACATGATGAAAAGATGTTACCCAGGCATGCATGAGTAGGTTAAGAGGCAGTACTGCATCCGTGACTGCAGTCAAGACAACTGAACAGCAGTTAAGCACATACAACATAGAGCAGATGACAGTACATGGCACACATACTTGCCATTTGGCATCATGGTAATGCTGATGCCAAATGGGATCAATTTTCTGTGATCCCCTTATAAGCCCCCTACTCTGACAGTGTCTTTCCAGCAGTGTCTTCAGAAACAAGTAGACAAAGTTTCCTTCTGCAGCCATCCTTATCATTCCCACCTTGCTATAGTTATATCCAAAATCCATGGTAAAGCATTATCAACCCTGACCAGACTTCATTGTCAAATCCATTCTTCCCTAACCTCATCCCTCCCTCAATACTTGTACCAGAACTGTCACCATCTCCCTGTTATACACAGTCATGCACATGTGCTAATTGTAGTGGTTCCCTTGATGTATTTTATAGGAGCTGCCCTACCTACAAGTTTGAGTCTGAAGTGGCAACTCTCTGATTTTTTGGCCTCACTCTATGCAAGGCCAAACAGGAATCACATCAGATTTTTTCTTACTCTAATAATGTTTGTTCTGCTCCTCCCCTTTCCTCCCAAGATGTTTTATATCCCCCCCTCTACCTACTCCTCCGACTAACATTTCCACTTTTAACCCATACCTCTCCCAGTCAAATTCTTTTACCATTCTAAATCCAGACAGTCCAGTCCACTCCACTGCTCCGACACCTACCCCTCTCCCTTCTTGCTCTACTCATAACAGACAGTTTAAATGTTCTACCCTTCTCCTACCACACCCTCACCTCCACCTACCTCTTCCTAAACTCCTCAGACACCAGTTTCCTCTTCAATCTTCATTTCTCAAAACTCCCCAACCAGCTGCATTGTCCCAAATCAACACAGAAACCCCTCACCCATCCTCCAATATCACTAATCCCACTCCCTCTATATTCAAATTGACTGCTGATATCCATCCTCCTGCTATCCATCCCAACTATCCCTTCCACTCTCTCCTGGGTACACACATGAATCCCTTATGTCACAATAATGCCCTTCAACTAAATAGGAGATTCTGCCTGTCTTTGTTGCACAAAACAAAATTTATGTGTACATATATTTCAGCTGTCTTGCAAACTTCCCCCCATCTGGCCTCCATCCTCCATATACAAGATAATCTCATATCTGATCCTCTCCAAGTTGCTAATTAACTGGGTGACTATTTCAACCATGTCACTACTGACTCTCACCTTTCTCCACACATCTCTTCCATTAAGGCCACCAGAGAATGCACTTTCATCACATTCTCCCTATCCTCTGATGGATCCTATAACACTCTTTTTTTTTCCCTCTGAATTTCAATATCTACCTTACAGTTGTGCCACAACGCCCATGAAACTTTGCATGTTTCAACACCTTCCATCTTCCTCTCTTTCCTTCCTGTTAATTATTTTCAACCACATTGGATGACAGGAAATTTTTTCTCATTGTGTGAAGTTTTAACCTCCCCTTCTTGAAATCCAATAAATCAAGTACCACCCCTCAAGATTACTGTTTGTGCAAACTACTAGAGCAAATGGTTAACTTCTGCTTAATGTGATATCATATCTCGAATCTCACAATCTTCTTTCTCCTTCCCAGTTTGGATTCTGCCCTACCCAAAGTACAGCTGACCCCCTTGCTCATTTAGAAACATATATTACATGTGTATTTGCACACCATGCCTTCAACCATATTCTTTGGCCTAGAAAAAGCATATGATACAACATGGTGGTAGCACATTCTCCAACAATTTTCCTCTTTAAGCATACATGGAAACATGGGTTTCTTTATAAAGTCCTTCCTCTCCTAACACATTTTCCAGGTCAAAATTGCCTCTTCTGCATCATCTTTTCTCAGTTTGGAGGGATCCCACACCTTATTCTTTATTGCTATTGTTGACATTATTTCAGTTTTACCTCCAGGGACCCAGTCATCACTACATGTTGATGATTTAACCATCTTTGGCTCTGGCCCATCCATACCTACTCTCAACCAACTCCTTCAGTTTGCAATATAATCAGTATCTTCCTGAGCCATTAACCCAATGCTACTGGGAATATTTTTTTTTTTTTATTATTATTATTATTATTATTATTATTATTATTATTATTATTAAGTTTTGTGTGTGTGTGTGAAATGTTTCTGCACATAGTGCAGAGACATTTCTGCTAGTGCTTAGCCATAATAGAGTCAATTAGTAGACTTTGTGACCGTACCTAATTTCACCTTTCCCTGATTTTTTTTTTTTTCTAATGCTATGAATATCGATGGTGTTATTTTTATAATGAACATTATAATTACTATAATGCTATAGACATTAGTAACAACAATATAAGATCACATGAAATATTTTCAAAAATCCAGGAAAAAGGTAAACAGGTGAGACAGGCAGTACTCATAATTGGCTCGTTGGTGACTTAGTACAAGTGTAGTTATCTATGTGTAAAAACAATCATTAAAATAAACCACCAGTGGGTATGGCATGGACATACATGCCATGCCATGCCAGTCAGGTTTAGGTTAATCATAGTTTTCACTTTTCTACCTCCATCTCCTTCTCCATCCTTTTCTCTCACGCACGTGCAGGTCCCCAACTTCCACTGTGCTTATATGATGCTCCGCTCCAATACTGTTCTTCTGGCAAGTTCCATGACATTATTTTTTACCCCAAACTATCCTAGCAAGACCATATCTTTTCCATAAAAGAAAGAGCTCACTGCTGCCTCCAAATCTTACAGACTCTCCCATATATCCTGGGGTTCAGATTGCAAAATTCCTGTCTTGTTACCCTGATAATAGATGCCACATCTACTCTTCTACCTGTACCTCCCTTCTGGTTCGTCTTGGTCTTCATTTAGCCCAGGCCTCCTGCTCAGTCATGCATGCCATTTCTCTCTTGATGCCATGCCCTTCTCTCTTTCTGATGCTTTGCCTGCTTCCACCAATTCTTCCTTACCAACCTAACTATCTCTTGATATCTTCTCCCCAACATTTGTTTTTTCTCCACATTTACCCACTCCTTTCGCCATTCACATTGATACTCTTCTCTCCCATGCCCCCTTCCCACCATCTCCAACTTCTTCCCTTTTCTGTCCATTCTGTTCCTCCATGGCTTATACCTTTCCCCTGTATTTGCTCCTCTGTTTTTCCTTACACCAAGAATCCGCTCTTATGTCTTTCTTACCTGTTTCCTTGACCATGTCTCCAGTCGTTCCTCCAGTATCAATGCTTACATGGATACCTTTGGTGCTGGTTTTGCAGTAGTCTTCCCAACTCTTGTATGAAATATCCCCTCCCTCCTGAGTTCATTGTCTTTATTACAGAACTGTACACATTCCTTTTTGCTTAAAATACATATACTCTCTCCCTTCCTCCTCTTCCACTACTTTTACTGACAATGTTGCACATTCTTTATCATATATACTAGTTTTGTATGCTGCATCTTCAACCTTACTTTGTATGCTGTCTGATCTATTTCTATAGTTTACTTCATAGTTTTAACTTTATTCTTGACTTATTCTTTATGGCTTATATTCTAAATTGATAGTCTATTCTATATTTTTGTGCAATTTTTTGTTTTATAATATGAAAGTAACCATCTATGTGATAGGTGGTGATTTTTTCTTTCATTATATCTTTCTTTGTTTCTTTCTTACAAGTGGAACCATCAGCACATGATAATTATGTTAAGGAACTTTTCCTAAAGAACTTGGAATTGATAGCTCTCTTTTTCAGATTGCTGTGCTGTTGGTAGGCAGAGGACCAAATGACTGCAGCAAACCAAACAGCTCGAGTGAGAAGATATTTTAATAGTAAAGGCCATAGGGACTTTACCTTGGAATAGATGCAAGAACATAGAAGAGCATGCTGGATAACCACCGACAT
>NW_023660205.1:0-7500 GCF_015228065.2 Penaeus monodon | reverse complement strand
TTTTATACTTCCAAAGAACAAATGTGAATGAAAATCTTTTTCAAGAACCAGCACATTACAAGAGAAACATGTCACATATCTTGCTTTGTAGTCTCCATTCCATCTGTTTTGATAGATACATCTTTGGTTTCTGTTTGAGTCATCTTCATCTTTACTGGCTCTTTAGGCTTTGTTATTTGTGAAGAATTAAATGGAGAACTGATTATTTTGGCCTTTTTCATTTTAACCTGAACTTCTGATTCAGAGTTCTGTCTTTTCCTTTTACTAACGGTTATCTTGCCCTTGTCTGGAGACTTCATCTTTTGCTTTTTAGTCAGAGACTTAGGACTCTTTTGGTTCTTCTTTTTCACAACTTTCTTTTGTTTGGGCTTTGCTGCCTTCACAGATTTGGATGGAAATTTTACTATTATCTTTTTTTCTTTTGCTTTGTACTTCTGACTCCAATTTCTTTTTTTTCTTACATTATTGTCTCTTTTCAACTTCTGGCTTTTGGGTGTGTTCACCTTATTCTTCTTAAGTTTCTTGTGCTTACTAACTTTTGCTGGCAAAGTTGACTTTTTCTTTGATTTGTTTTTTGTTTTAACTGGTGGCATAATGATGTTTAGAACTTAAATTTAGCAATCAGATGTCGGTGGTTATCCAGCATGCTCTTCTATGTTCTTGCATCTATTCCAAGGTAAAGTCCCTATGGCCTTTACTATTAAAATATCTTCTCACTCGAGCTGTTTGGTTTGCTGCAGTCATTTGGTCCTCTGCCTACCAACAGCACAGCAATCTGAAAAAGAGAGCTATCAATTCCAAGTTCTTTAGGAAAAGTTCCTTAACATAATTATCATGTGCTGATGGTTCCACTTGTAAGAAAGAAACAAAGAAAGATATAATGAAAGAAAAAATCACCACCTATCACATAGATGGTTACTTTCATATTATAAAACAAAAAATTGCACAAAAATATAGAATAGACTATCAATTTAGAATATAAGCCATAAAGAATAAGTCAAGAATAAAGTTAAAACTATGAAGTAAACTATAGAAAATAAGATCAGACAGCATACAAAGTAAGGGTTGAAGATGCAGCATACAAAACTAGTATATATGATAAAGAATGTGCAACATTGTCAGTAAAAGTAGTGGAAGAGGAGGAAGGGAGAGAGTATATGTATTTTAAGCAAAAAGGAATGTGTACAGTTCTGTAATAAAGACAATGAACTCAGGAGGGAGGGGATATTTCATACAAGAGTTGGGAAGACTACTGCAAAACCAGCACCAAAGGTATCCATGTAAGCATTGATACTGGAGGAACGACTGGAGACATGGTCAAGGAAACAGGTAAGAAAGACATAAGAGCGGATTCTTGGTGTAAGGAAAAACAGAGGAGCAAATACAGGGGAAAGGTATAAGCCATGGAGGAACAGAATGGACAGAAAAGGGAAGAAGTTGGAGATGGTGGGAAGGGGGCATGGGAGAGAAGAGTATCAATGTGAATGGCGAAAGGAGTGGGTAAATGTGGAGAAAAAACAAATGTTGGGGAGAAGATATCAAGAGATAGTTAGGTTGGTAAGGAAGAATTGGTGGAAGCAGGCAAAGCATCAGAAAGAGAGAAGGGCATGGCATCAAGAGAGAAATGGCATGCATGACTGAGCAGGAGGCCTGGGCTAAATGAAGACCAAGACGAACCAGAAGGGAGGTACAGGTAGAAGAGTAGATGTGGCATCTATTATCAGGGTAACAAGACAGGAATTTTGCAATCTGAACCCCAGGATATATGGGAGAGTCTGTAAGATTTGGAGGCAGCAGTGAGCTCTTTCTTTTATGGAAAAGATATGGTCTTGCTAGGATAGTTTGGGGTAAAAAATAATGTCATGGAACTTGCCAGAAGAACAGTATTGGAGCGGAGCATCATATAAGCACAGTGGAAGTTGGGGACCTGCACGTGCGTGAGAGAAAAGGATGGAGAAGGAGATGGAGGTAGAAAAGTGAAAACTATGATTAACCTAAACCTGACTGGCATGGCATGGCATGTATGTCCATGCCATACCCACTGGTGGTTTATTTTAATGATTGTTTTTACACATAGATAACTACACTTGTACTAAGTCACCAACGAGCCAATTATGAGTACTGCCTGTCTCACCTGTTTACCTTTTTCCTGGATTTTTGAAAATATTTCATGTGATCTTATATTGTTGTTACTAATGTCTATAGCATTATAGTAATTATAATGTTCATTATAAAAATAACACCATCGATATTCATAGCATTAGAAAAAAAAAAAAATCAGGGAAAGGTGAAATTAGGTACGGTCACAAAGTCTACTAATTGACTCTATTATGGCTAAGCACTAGCAGAAATGTCTCTGCACTATGTGCAGAAACATTTCACACACACACACAAAACTTAATAATAATAATAATAATAATAATAATAATAATAATAATAATAAAAAAAAAAAAATATTCCCAGTAGCATTGGGTTAATGGCTCAGGAAGATACTGATTATATTGCAAACTGAAGGAGTTGGTTGAGAGTAGGTATGGATGGGCCAGAGCCAAAGATGGTTAAATCATCAACATGTAGTGATGACTGGGTCCCTGGAGGTAAAACTGAAATAATGTCAACAATAGCAATAAAGAATAAGGTGTGGGATCCCTCCAAACTGAGAAAAGATGATGCAGAAGAGGCAATTTTGACCTGGAAAATGTGTTAGGAGAGGAAGGACTTTATAAAGAAACCCATGTTTCCATGTATGCTTAAAGAGGAAAATTGTTGGAGAATGTGCTACCACCATGTTGTATCATATGCTTTTTCTAGGCCAAAGAATATGGTTGAAGGCATGGTGTGCAAATACACATGTAATATATGTTTCTAAATGAGCAAGGGGGTCAGCTGTACTTTGGGTAGGGCAGAATCCAAACTGGGAAGGAGAAAGAAGATTGTGAGATTCGAGATATGATATCACATTAAGCAGAAGTTAACCATTTGCTCTAGTAGTTTGCACAAACAGTAATCTTGAGGGGTGGTACTTGATTTATTGGATTTCAAGAAGGGGAGGTTAAGAACTTCACACCAATGAGGAAGAAAATTTCCTGTCATCCAAATGTGGTTGAAAATAATTAACAGGAAGGAAAGAGAGGAAGATGGAAGGTGTTGAAACATGCAAAGTTTCATGGGCGTTGTGGCACAACTGTAAGGTAGATATTGAAATTCAGAGGGAAAAAAAAAGAGTGTTATAGGATCCATCAGAGGATAGGGAGAATGTGATGAAAGTGCATTCTCTGGTGGCCTTAATGGAAGAGATGTGTGGAGAAAGGTGAGAGTCAGTAGTGACATGGTTGAAATAGTCACCCAGTTAATTAGCAACTTGGAGAGGATCAGATATGAGATTATCTTGTATATGGAGGATGGAGGCCAGATGGGGGGAAGTTTGCAAGACAGCTGAAATATATGTACACATAAATTTTGTTTTGTGCAACAAAGACAGGCAGAATCTCCTATTTAGTTGAAGGGCATTATTGTGACATAAGGGATTCATGTGTGTACCCAGGAGAGAGTGGAAGGGATAGTTGGGATGGATAGCAGGTTGATGTAGATGGAGCTGGGGGGATGGGGTGTGTTGGAAGGGAGTAGGAGTAAGGGTTGTCTGAGGAGTTTAGGAAGAGGTAGGTGGAGGTGAGGGTGTGGTAGGAGAAGGGTAGAACATTTAAACTGTCTGTTATGAGTAGAGCAAGAAGGGAGAGGGGTAGGTGTCGGAGCAGTGGAGTGGACTGGACTGTCTGGATTTAGAATGGTAAAAGAATTTGACTGGGAGAGGTATGGGTTAAAAGTGGAAATGTTAGTCGGAGGAGTAGGTAGAGGGGGGGATATAAAACATCTTGGGAGGAAAGGGGAGGAGCAGAACAAACATTATTAGAGTAAGAAAAAATCTGATGTGATTCCTGTTTGGCCTTGCATAGAGTGAGGCCAAAAAATCAGAGAGTTGCCACTTCAGACTCAAACTTGTAGGTAGGGCAGCTCCTATAAAATACATCAAGGGAACCACTACAATTAGCACATGTGCATGACTGTGTATAACAGGGAGATGGTGACAGTTCTGGTACAAGTATTGAGGGAGGGATGAGGTTAGGGAAGAATGGATTTGACAATGAAGTCTGGTCAGGGTTGATAATGCTTTACCATGGATTTTGGATATAACTATAGCAGGTGGGAATGATAAGGATGGCTGCAGAAGGAAACTTGCTACTTGTTTCTGAAGACACTGCTGGAAAGACACTGTCAGAGTAGGGGGCTTATAAGGGGATCACAGAAAATTGATCCCATTTGGCATCAGCATTACCATGATGCCAAATGGCAAGTATGTGTGCCATGTACTGTCATCTGCTCTATGTTGTATGTGCTTAACTGCTGTTCAGTTGTCTTGACTGCAGTCACGGATGCAGTACTGCCTCTTAACCTACTCATGCATGCCTGGGTAACATCTTTTCATCATGTGGGGTTGGGCCTCCTCTAAGTTGTGCAAGCTAAACATGTATGCACTTGTTTGGGCCTGGCTGCAGCCACTGAAGTGAGACAGGCTCTCAAAAGAAGGCTTAAAACCTCTTTTTATCCTGTCATGCCATAGCTGAAAGCATAAATGGCTGGGGAATTTTATGTTTTCTGCACTTCTAATCCCCCCCCCCAAGCCGCTGGCTCCATGCAAACCCCAATATGGTGCTGGGAGCTCCTGTTGTGAGTGGGTTAAAGTATGTTTAAAAATCTCATTTTAGCATCATTTAGTGAAAGATATTTTACAATATGCTTCAGTCAAAATTACAGAGAGCAAGAAAAACGTACCTTTCCCATACTTCTCTCAAGTAGCTGACTACATGCAGCACAAGTGCATGACTCAGTATGGTGTAGGAAAGACTCTCTGTCATTGGGTGAACAAATATTCAGCCTTTATTAATAAAATAGTGACTAAAGAATTACTACAGTCAGTATGTATCATTATTTGTATTTAGTCTAAACTGTAGTAAATCATACATCTGCAATTTACACCTTTCAAATTAAAGGCGACTATTCATATTTTATGAAACTGGTGAAGTATGTAGATTTATTTCCTTTTTATTGTCATAGAAAACTGCAGAAAAGGCAGTTAAACATAATTGTCAAAAATCCACTGAAATTAATCAAGCACTTGCCTTGGTGGTATGCTCTTGGTGTCACCAGAAAACAAATTAATTTAGTTTCATCACACAAGAAAGAGCTTGTAGGCCACCCTGATGATCTGTCATTGAATAAAGAATAAGTCAGATCTCTGTCTTGCTGAATATAAAAGGTGGAGATTTGTTGGTCTTCGATATAATGATACAAGTGAAAGCAATGGTATTTCTTTATGTTAGGAGTCTAAGTCCCTGTTACTGCAGCCACTCCTGGAAATCCACAGACATTGCTGTATGAAAAGAAAAGAAAAGGAAAGGAAAGGAAAAAGACAAAGACCAAACAACTGTGGACTCTCCACATAGCATTTGTAATAACCTATTTTCTTTATTTCTGATGTTATTTTTTGCTTGCACATATTTCATGTATTTGTGAGCATAGTCCTTCCCTTTCTTTTTAAGATAGCATCATTAGATTTTCCCTATCTCAATGCCATCGTCCATTATGGTTGTGCAAAACTGAAATTATATCTTTCACTCTCATGCTATTGGTACAAGTTTCCAACAGCACCAAACAAGTGTACCCATCCTAAATGTACAAACTACCACAAACATTGCCATAGGAGCCTAAAACCTTATACTGAAGGCTTTACCATCAAACTCCCTAAAAATTGTCACATTTCTGTACCTGGGGGTAAAGAAATGACCCTTCCAACATGTTTTATGGGTTCTTTATGCCCATTTCCCTAGGTTTTCCCCATGCAGTCACACTGGATACTTAATAAAAAGAAAAGCCTCCTCTAATATCAAAGACTGGAGGTGTGAGAGTAAAAGTTATATTATAGGTAATTCTTTGGTTTCACACAGCCATCTAACTTTGTAATAATTATTTAGTGGGTACTAATGCACTCAACAGAGGAAGTCACTAACTCTGTCACAAAATTTATTCAACAACCTAAGGTGTCATTCTTGGGCATCCCCTTTGAGTACTGCTGATGAAGCCTGATGAAAGGCTCTGTCCCCCAATAGCCCACCGGGTAATTATGTCTTCACCTTGGCAAAAACAACTTTTTTTCTCTATGAGAATATCACCTAGGCAAAGCATAGATGGGTTTTCCCCATTCTTTATGACAGTGACATTAGATTTTCCCTATCCTAGGATGGCCATAAGATAAATGTACATCAAAGTATTACCTACAATTTCCCAAAATAAACAATTTGCAAACCAAATACCATAGAAAACTGGCTTACTTTTTATCATTCTGTCCATTACAGACAAGGTTTACCTTGTATCATAAAGCTGCATAACATTGAATCTTCCCAAATTATCTTACTTTCCTGTCATCCCTCTTCCTGAGAGCTCTATTAGTTCCATGCTACAAAAAAAGCTCCTCACTGATAAGCACTTCATTTAGGGGGAAGCTAAAATGCCCACGCCCGCAAAAATGTCAACAAAAATGTGACGAAAGTAGAGATAACCTAAAACACGGGGTTTTATAGTTTTGAGACAAAAAGATGAAAGGCAGGCATGTGGTGATATTTAGATTACAGCTTTTACGTCTTGGTTATGCTAGCTTAGCTCATATGGATAAAAAAATTCCTAATTACACGTCACTACTTGTGATAAGGAGCCCCTATCCCAATGAAAATCTTTAATAACACACATTTAACAAAAATAATGCTACCATATGACGCATTTCCTTTTGCACGTATTCCCTTTTTTGTTTGTTTGTCGGAATACCATAAGCATGTAATCAACCGCTCTCTAGCCCCATGAAAATATTTAGAGAACACCAGGGTGGCCTTAATATTACGTTACTTTTCAAAGGGGTGATACAAGGTTGTTTCTTCCCCTCGCACAAAACAAGGTTTAGACCACGGAAACTATTTAAAACAATTTAAAATATAGACAATTGCAATAAAGTTTTTTTCAGCAGGAGGTTGAATGACGATTTTCTCAAAGCACAGACAGAGAAAACCATGGTTATTGATGGGGGACTAAAGAAAAGAAACTGTAAGCGAGAGAGAAAACAACTACAAACAACTCAATCAAACATAATATTATAGTGTCTTATAAACAAGAAAACATGGTTTGAGTTATATTTATAAGTGGTGCCAAAGTGACGCCACGGCTGTTATTAGAAGAAAACTGCATTACACATCTGCGGGCATTTTTGGGGCCACAAGTCGAGACTTGTGGTTTGAAAAATTTTGGTAAATAAATTAATTAATTTAACTTACAAACATGGGGGGCACCGAAGTCAAACCAGACAATGTGAGTGGTTATTGTCAGAATACGTTTAGTTCACATGATATACTGACAAATGCACGGGGCAAGAAGTGCAGATGAATCTAAATAAGTCGT
>NW_023660204.1:2500-7500 GCF_015228065.2 Penaeus monodon | reverse complement strand
TTTTATGGTTTTAAAATATTTTAAAATATATATATATATAAATATATATATATTATTATATATATATTATATGGGGGTGTGTTGGGGTGTGTTTGTGTGTGGGGTGTGTGTGTGTAAAATATATATATATATATTTTATATAAAACTATATATTATATTTTAATAATAAAATATATGATGTATGTATATTTTAATACAAAATTATACATAAAAAATAACAAAAAATATATTATATAATAATTTTAAAATTAAAATATATTTATATATATATATTAAGTAGTATAAATAATAATAATATAATAATATATATATATAATATATTATATATATTATATATATATAATAAACACCACAACCCCACAAACAAAAAAAAATATATATATTTTATATTTTATATATAAATATATAATATATATATAATTTATTATGTATTTTAAAATTTCATTAGTTTTTTTTATATTATATGTTTAAACATATGGGCCCGGGTTTTGGTGTGTGGGGTGTTATTTTGGTTGCTGGTGGTTTAGGCTTAAAAGGGGGGGGGCGGGAGGTGGGTTTTGGGGCCCCCCTTTTTTGTTTTGCCCTTTTAATTTTTACCTTAGGAAATTAAAGGGGACCTAATACAGTTTACCCCTAAGGATAATTGGTTTATAAATTTTTTTTCTAATATATTTTAGTATTAAAAAATAAATTTTGGGGATTTAATGCTATTTTCTTTTAATTTTAGTTATAATAATTATATTTTTAAATTGAATCCAACCCCTAATAATATTTTTATTTTAAAATTTATTTGTTTTAAATAAAAAAAATAGGGAGGCCAGATATTTTTGAGGAGGGTTTTTGATTTATAAATTTATAATTATAAATTGTTTTAATATTATATTTTTCCCCAAATTTTAAAATTAATTTAAATTTATTCCAAATAAAATCCAATTACGTTTAAGTGAGGGGTTTTTCTTAAAAAAACCCGAACCCCATTTTTAACCAACAACCCCCACAACCCCCACCACCCACCCCACAAAAAAAATTTAATATAAATTTTAATTAAAAATTAAATTTAAAAAATTTAACTTATTTATATAAAATTTATAAATTTAAAATTAAATCAATTTTTTAAAAAAAATTTTTAAATAAATTATTTTAAATTATTTTTTTCCAATTTTATTATTTTTTATTTATCGGTAATTTAATAATATATTATTTAATTTATTTTGTATGTAGTTATTCTTAAATAAAATTTCTTAATAAAATAAAAATTTATATTTTCCCACACAATGGGCCCCCCGGCCCCGGTGTTTTTTTTAATTTATAAAATCAAACAATTTTAAAATTTTTATATTTATATATCCCTTTATTATTTTTAAATGATAAATTATTTTTTAAATATAAAATATTTATAAAATTTTTAATTTTTTCCACCAAGGGGGGGGGGGGGGGGTGTTTAAAATTAAAAAAAAAAAAAAAAGGTAAAAAAAAAAAATTAAACAAAAAATAAAACAAAAATAAGTTTTTTATTTAAAATAAAATTTATAAATTTTTATAAATAAGGGGGAACATTAAAACACAATACTCTATAATGGAAAAATTTTATATAAAAAAGGGGTTTTTGAAGAAAATTTCCCCTTTTTCCTTTTAAATTTTTTTACCCCTTTATTTAAAAAAATGTTTAAAGGACAAAACCCCCTTTATATAAATATCAAAATATATATATATATTTAAAATTTATAATTAAAAAAATATATATATATATATATATATTATAAATTTTAAAAATAAAATATATATAAAATATTAAAAGTAAAATTAAAAAGTTGTATTATAAACAATAAATTTTTTATTTCCATTTTCTATATATTTTATATAATGAAAATAAAATTATTATATATTTTAAATATATATATATATATATAAAATATAATATATCCAAAAAAATGGGGGGTTTTTTTTGGGTTTTGGGGGGTTTTTAAATTTTTTTTGTATGTTTATTTTGGTTTGTTTTATAATAGCTTTTTATATAATATTAAAATATATATATATTAATTTTATATTATTTATATTATAAAATATATTAATATATATTTTATATATTATTTTAATATATATATATATTATATATATTTTGTATATTTTATTTTTTTTGTTTTTCCGGCTTGTGGTTTTGGGAATTTTTTGTTTCAAAGTTTAAAAAATTTCCCCTTGCTATAAAAAAAAACAAAAACCCAAAATTTAAAAAATTACCAACAACCCCAAAAAAAGCCCCCCAAAAATTTTTTAAAAAAAATTTGAAATAAAGAAAAAAAAGAAAAAATACATAAATTTGGGCCCCAAAATGTAAAAAAAAAAACACAAAAAAAATTAATAAAAAAATTAAAGTAATTAAGGTCAGGTTTTCATTAACTGTTTAAAATAATTGTTTTGTTGAGTTTTTTTTTAAATTTGGTTTAAAATTTTTTGAATAAAAAATTGAGATTAAACTGAAATTTGGTTGGAGGAAAAGTAGAAGAATTTTGAAAAATTAGTTAATTTTTTTGTTAAATTGTTGGGATTGAAAAAGAAAGGGGTTTCTAAATTAAAAATGTTTTATAGTTTAAAATGTAAAATTCTATATTTTAACCCCCTGTTTTATCCAAAATGTAAATAGTTTTAAGTGGAAATAAACAAAAAAATTAAAAATGTTTTAAATAAGGGAAAAAAAAAAGATTTTTTTACAGTTTTAAAATGGGATGGATATTTAAATTTTAAAAATATATTAATTTTTAACTTGGGGAAATGAAGGGTTTTAATAACCCCACTAATGTTTTGAAAATAATAAATTTAAAATATTTTAATTTGAAAAATAATTTTTTTTTAGGGAAAATTAATTTTTAAAATTTTAAAAAAATTTTTTGTGTTAAGGGGTGGGGTTTTATTAAAAATAATTTTTTTAGATTAAAATTTAAAGTAATTATAAAAATTATTTTTTAAAAGGGGGGAAAACAATTTTTATATCTTTTAATTAAATTATATATAAAAATTTTTTTATATTTTTTAATAACTAAATAATATTAAAAATTAAAATATTTTTAAACCAAAACCCCAACCAAAACCCCTTTTTTAAAATAGGTTTTCAAAAAAAATTTTTTCTTTTTAAATTTTTAAAAGGGAATTAATTTCTTTATTAAATTTTAATAATAAAAATTTATTATTTTAAAAAAAATTTGTTTGTTTTTTGTGGGTTTTTTATTTTTTTTTATGTTTTTTTTTTTATCTTTTTGTTTTTAAAACCCCCCGGGGTTTTTCCCCAAAAAAAAAAAAAATAAAAAAAAAAAAAAAAAACCCCAAACAAAAAAAAATTTTAAAACAACCAACTTCTATAATTAAAATTAAAATATATATTTTTAATTTTATATAATATATATATATATATATTTAAAAAATTATTATTTATTATTATATAGATTATATATATATATATATATATATATATATAAAATATATAAAAATTAGTTTTGGTTTGTTTGTTTGGTTGGTGTGGTTGTTTTTTTATGGTTTTTTTTGGTTAAAATAAATAAATATATATAAATATAAATATTATATATATATATATAAAAATATATTAATTAATATATTTTTACAATGAAAATAAAAAATTTTTAAAACATAAAAAACAGGAAAAACACCAACACACACACACACACACACACCCCAACCCAAAACACACACACACCCCACACACACACACATATATATTTATATTTTTATATATATATAAATATAATATTAAATATATATATATATAAAAATTATTTATTATATATATATATAAAAAATATATATATTTTATAAAAATATATATAAAAATATAATAAAATTATATATATATATATATATATATAAAATATATATATATAAATATGCCAAAAAAATAATTTAAAAATTATATATATATATATATATTATATATATTATATAATTTTATATATAAAATATATTTTTTATATATATAAAAATATAAAAATGTTTTTTGTTTATATAATATATAGTTATAATTATATTTAAAATATTAAAAATATAATATTATAAAAATATAAAAAAAATTTAAAAATATATATTATATATATGATAATTTTAGAAAAAATCAAATGGGGAATATTTTATATTTTTATATATATAATTTAAATTTAATACCGATAAATAGAAAAAAAATTTTACCCATTTTTATAATATTTTATAATTTTATATAAAAATATAATTTTATTAGTGATTTAAATTTAAAATATATTTTATAAATATAGATATATATAAAATAATTAAGATATTAAAAAAAAACAAAAAAAAAGATATAAAATACAAAATATCCCATAATATATATATATATTTTATATAATATTAAAATAAAATATATATATATATATATATGTGTTGTGTGTTTTGTGGTGTGTGTTGTGTGTGTGGGGGTGTGTGTGTGGTTGTACCTTTTTCTGTGTTATGTATATATATATAAATTATAAATATATTTTAAATTTTTATTATAAAAAAATATATTTATAAATTTTAATATAAACATATAAAATATATAAATATTATATATATATTTATATATTATATATAATATTAATATATAAAAAATTTTATATAAAAATCCAAAAATATATTTTTAGATATACAAAATAAACTATGATTAAAATTAAAAAAAAAATTTTTTTTAATAAAAAAAAATCAGGAAGATTTCCCCGAGGGGAAAAAAATTTTCAAAGAAAAAGGGTGAACTGTTTAAACCCTCTTTTTTTTTGGAAAATTTAAAAAGCCCTTAAATTTTCTTGGGACAAAAAATAAAATATGGGGCCAAATGGAGAAAAAAAGAAAAAAAAACGAAAAAAGCAAAAGCCAAAAAAGGCCAAAAAATTGGGAAAATTCAATAAAACACCCCAAAAAAAAACATAAAACCTTTAAAAAAACTTAAAAAAAAACCCCATTAATTTTCCCAATTCATTAAAAAATTTTGGGTGTTTGGGTTTTTT
>NW_023660203.1:0-19712 GCF_015228065.2 Penaeus monodon | reverse complement strand
AAGCCCGAAAAGGGGGTTTATATAGACTAACCTCGGCTTAAGACACCACAGTCCTCAGTAACATGCAAATGAGTTACCCTTATTATAACATTCCTAGTAACAATTAAAATAAGTGTTTATTTTTTCCATGAGTGTTAAAATTTTATTATTAAAAATATCATCATAATTTCTAGGGTTAACATAAAAATTTTTTTTTTCTCAAATTTAACTCAAAGTTCTTAGAAACAACGTTACTAGCTCTTTTTATAGTATATATAATTCTATCTCTTTTTTCTTCTTTTTTCTTTTGGTATTCTTTTGTTATTATTTCTATTATTTTTTTATCAATAAAACAAATACATAGTCATGTCATGTTATCTTTATTTTAGACATCAAATACTCTGTTTAGGTCAACGCAGCATATTCAATAATGGCTAGGAATGTGTTTCTGTCGTAATGGTAATAAAATTTAAAAACAATTGATTTCTTTTTTCTTTGCCTGCATTAGTCAATGATAGTAGCTGATGTATAAAAAGTATTATAAAAATATGTATATGTATAAGTAGCTGGTGTATATAAAACATAACTATTTATTAAACATAATTATTAATTAACAAGTAAACAAAAAATTTTATAATTCACTTCTTAATTTGTTTATTCCTTTATTCCTTCCTTTAAATAAGACACGCTAAATTTACGAAAAAAAATATTCTATTCATTTCTTTGGAAAGCCTTTCTTGCCACAAAGGGACTTTTTAAATGGTATAGAAGACGATAAAACTAAGAAAAAAACTAGAAAAAGATACTCTACTAAGCAATTTTTCTCTCCCTCTCTTCTCTCTCCCTTTGTGCTCCAATTCAATTACCTTAGTTCCCTTGTCCACTTCATTTAACCCCCGTCTATGTATTGTTTCTCTCCCCCCGCCTGCCTCCCTTATTCTTCATCCCTCTCTCTCTCTCTCTCTCTTTCTTTATCTGTCTTTATCTCGTAGTTTTTCCTTCTTTCATAAATTCTCTGGCGATTTTTTTACTTTTTCATTAATTTTTTCTACATCTTCTTAAACCTTTCATTTATAAAATATATGAAAAAATAAAATATGTTTACTTTAAGTATTTTAATAGAAACTTTTTTCTTTTAAGTCCCCCTGCCCCAAGGCCGTTGGCGAACAGGGATTCCATGTTTTTCTTGGCAATTTTAGAGCGGGGGTTTTTGGGCTTTCCCCTTTTTTATGTTTAAATTTAATATAATTTGATATGAAATGAAAAATCGAATAAGTAAATTTTGCGAAAATAATTCATTTGAAACCCAAATTGGTATTTCCCTTTTTTCCTTATAAATCTGTTTTCGTGTTTTACGTAGGTGAATCGCAGGTTTTTTCCCTTTTATGAGGGTTTTTTTTTATCTAATATCTATTTGGGTATTACATAAAGAAATTTTTTTTTATTAAAAAAAACACTTTCAAAACCATTCTAAATTGCTCTTTCTTTAAACGAATATGTAATTTTATAAATAAAATGATAAAAGATAATAAAAAAAAGAAATTTTTTAAAACGAATAACGAAAAAGTAAGGGAAATAAATACGAAAATTACACAGCGGAAAAATTTAAAAACGTTTGGTTGATAAAATTTTGGCATTTGTTTTTTTAAAACCTTTGCTTTTATTCGTTTTCTTAAAATTAATGACACTTTGTTTTTGAAATTTCAAAAAAGGCGTTGCCGATTTATCATCATGTTGAGCTCGTCGTGTGATTTCCCCTTACCTTGTTTATTTTTTATTATAGAAGGAAATTGAAAGTAGACGATGATTCGATGAAGACTAGAATATCGGAAAAAACCCCCAAAAAATTTTTATTTTTTTTTTAACAAAACTACGGTCAAGACAAGCATTCAAAACAACATCAAAAATTATTTATTTTTTTTGAAATATTCAAAGTAAAGAAATTTTTTAATTTAGAAAGATGAGAAATTTCTTTTTTTTTTTTTTTTTTTTTTTTGGATTTTTTGGTATAAACCCAAGGGCAGGGGCCCAAAGGTTTTAAACCCAATGGATCCTATTTATTCTGTCAATTAGAAAAGGTCAAAATTTTTGTCTCCCTTAGAAAATGATTATTTTAATTTATTTTTTTTATTTTTGATAAAAATTTGAATTTGTAAATTCAATTTTTTTTTCTGAAAAAAATTTTTTAGTTTTTCTATTGTTATTTATTTTTGACAAGATTAGTATGTGGGCTTTTGTGGGGTTTGGTGTGGCACTGTGGGGCACTGTGGAGGGAGGTTTCCCTCTCAATATAGGGGTGAGGTGGGTTAATCTCGTGGCATTGCCCCTGAGAGGGCCCAACACCACCCCCTCCCTTCTTGTTTTCTGTTACGGGCCCCCACTGTTCTATGTGGTTTAGTTTATTTTTTATTTAGGTTGTCCCTCCTTTGCCCAGGAGATGTATTTTGTTTTTATAGGACACAAACACCTGAGATCTGTACGGACATGCTAAGGTCCAGTCATCAGTTGACCCGGCAAATTTGGTTCAGCCTGCTCTTTGCCAGGATCCAGTGGCCCTGGTCCCCATACAGTTTTGTTTGTTTTTATTGGCACCGTCTTACGAATGAATTACCCGAAGTTCATTTTTGGTGGTTTTAATGATTTAATGGCTTTAAGTGAATTTAAGGAATCAAAAAAAATTACTATTCATCGGGGGTCGCGATATGCAAAATAAAGGGCTTTATCAATGAAAAAAGTTCACAAAAAAGATCATGTATGATTGGCAGTCGAACTTGTTCACATTCAGTCGACATACCCCCACCCCACTCTTCTGTCTTGGACCCGTCGGTATATATATAAAAAAAAGGGGTTTTTAATAAGGATTCTTGAACCTCTGGCGTACCTCCCCCTCCGGCGCCAGGGCCCTTAGCTGATGGAACCCAAAGTTCCTGAGGAAAAATTGGGGTTTCCATGGCGCTTTTTTTTGGGACAACCAGGGTACGATGGTAAGAGGTCTATACCGATTTTTCTCGAGAGGTCGGGGAGTTCGTGCAAAGGGCCTAACCCACTTTTCCCATTAGGGTGGCTGGGACTCGAGCCACCTTTGGGGCATAGTAAAGGGCTAATGCCGCGTCTGAGCGGAGGGGAGGTACTCCTGATCCCTCAAGACCTCGATCCGGGGCACTTAGGGCTCCAAGACACACACGCAAACAGGCTTCTCCCCAACCACCCCAACCCTTTCAACTTTTTCTCGATCCCGCCCATCACGATTGCCCCATAATTACTTTAGCAATCAGGGTTTTAAAATACCATTGAAAAAGACTGTCTTTTCAGCCCCCCATTTACTCCAGAAAGCACTTTAAAATTTAGGTCTTTGAATTTTATTTTTTAACTGCCAATGGGGTTTTTTTCCAATTTATCTACCCTTTCAAAAGTAGACTAAAAAAATTTTAGCAAATTCTAAAATAGGTTTTGGGTGGTTGTCTAGGTTGTGATTTTCGGCTTTTCCTACGTGAAAAAAATTTACCAATACTCTTTCAAATGGAAACTTAAAACCCCACGGGACCCCCATTTATAAAATCATATCCATCCCAGTTAAATCGATTTTGGAATTCTGCATTATTGCGGAGTGCCATAATCAAATCATCAGCGTACAGTGAGTTTTTAAGATTCCGGGGAGGACTGGTAAATGTCTTTATCTACAAAAAAATGTTGGGAAAAGCACTTCCTTGGGGGACCCCGTTTGCCTGGACAAAAAATGCCGAAAAAAGGACTTGTCGGAAAATAATTTTTGACAGAAAACGTTCGTAGAAATGAAATTTTGAAAAAAACAAGGCAATTTTCCACGTAATCCAAAAGCATAAAGTTTTTGAGGGGCCTTCCGCCTGTCATGTGTAGGCTTTTTCATATCTAAAAATCTGAAATCAAAAAATCTTTTTGGCAATGGCCTCTTGAATATGACTGCCACTTTACTAGTGATCGAGATTTTGGGGGTCCCTTGGGGAAGCCGAAATGCTCGTCAACTAGTAAATTACGGGAATTTTAAAAAATGAAATAGCCTACTGTTAACAAGTCTGGCAAGTCTGGATTACCCCCCCCTTTAATAGGGGAATGATGTGGGAAAAAGTGCCATGATTTTTGGAAAAGTGTGATTTTTCCAAATTTCATTGTAACTTCTAGCAACTTAATCATGTATCATGATTAAGAGGCTTCATCTTCATACGAATTCACGGGGCCGGGGATGTTCCTCAAAGGCTTCTAGGGCTCGGGACAAGTATCCATTGTAAGATCTTTATTGTAATAAAAAGTCTCTTGGGAAATAAATTTTGGTTGCAGCTCACCCTTTTCCCGGTGGTCAGGAAGGGGGATGGTAATTAGCTGGCGCTTGTATGAGAGAACTGCCTGGCGAGTGCATTGCAATTCTCTAGCGAGTCAAATGGTACCCTCTTCTATGATGTTTTTAATTTTGATAATGTTTTTTTTTTTCTTAATTTTTTTAAAAGGGACCAAAACCCTGAATTTTGGGGGTTGCTGTTTATTTTAGAGCAAAACTCCCCCCCCGGGCTCTTTTTGCTTTTTTTATTACTTACGAGCCCTAGCTCTTCCTTTATTTGTAGTTGCAAAGTTTTATTTGTGATGTTTTTTTTGAAAAGCCCGTAGGCCTTATTGCACGGCACGCGCCCTGCGGCATCTGGTTCCACCATGGAAACTCTATGCAAAGCTATTGGCGAAGTTTTAGGAATGGATAGCAATGCTCTTCCTTTAAACGAATTTTGAATATTGTTTTTTTTATACAATGGTTTCTCCACAAATTAGCTTGACGCCCTTGTGAAAGGCGACCCTCTGCCGTTTTTCGTTAAATTTAGGGCTGAAGGGGTTCTCCTGTGTCGCATGAATATTTAATCAAAAAAGGAAAATGATCGTTCCCCAAAGAGTCGCGGGTGCCACAGGCATTGGCTGCTTTGATGAAGAACCAGTGATAAATAATAAAACTCAAATTACCGGGATTTCGTCCCCCGCGTCGGATACCATCATTTAGAAGGACTAGATCAGACTCATTAAGCAACATAACTACTGCTCACCCCTCCATCCACCCCCAGGGGAACCCCCAAAGTATGAGACATAAAATCACAAAAAATTCTTTTTTTTGGAGCGTTCCCCGAAAAGCAAAAAGCTTCATAGGGTATCGCAGCCAGGTGGACAATAAATTTAACATAAGCCAGAACGTGCATTAATTTTTACTTTGCTGCGACAAACTCCAAAGTGAATCAAAAGTCACTTCGTAAAAGGGAGGCTTTTTGGGGGAGTACTGGCAACCCCCCCTCCACCCCCCCCCTCACGATCCTTCCGAAATAAAGGGAGTTCCCCAGCGAAAGACCCGTTAAGGGCGAGGTGTTTAAATGCGTTTTTGGAGAAAATAATATGGGAGCATGGGGGAGGCTAATAATTTAAGGCATTTACTTTAGATCTAAGACTTCGACAGTTCCATTGTATAAAGGTCGACGCGAAGATTTGTTTTATGGGGTTTGGAAGTGCCCCTTGTCCACCTTTTTTTTTTCTTTTTTTGGGGGGGAGACGCCTCCTCTCCCTCGTTCCCGGGACCTTCTCGGGGTAGTTTGGAGACAGAAAACCCCAGTCCCGCACCTCCTGGTGAGGGGGACGACTGACAATTGCGATCTGTTCTCTCACGGAAACGATCGGAGCCAGCGAAATCCTCACAGGGGTAGCCCGGCGGGGAAAGGGGCGCTCCCACTGTGATTCGTATCATCCCCTTAGATTTAACTGGGTTTATGCAGCATTTTATCAACCAATTTGGTCAAGGATATACTTTAAATTAATTCTTTAACGGGCTATTTAAGTTCAGAATTCTTATCCTTAGCTGCAAGCTGTTTACTGACATTACGCATGGGGTGGGTTAGTTACTGCTTCAGCTAGGAAGTATCGGGTTTTGTGTGTCAAAATTTCCACTTTTCCCCTTTGCTTTAGAATAACAACTTCATCTTTTCATATATGCTAATGTCTCGGTTTCCTTTTCGGATGTCACTCACAGATCCTGACTGATGGGAACCTCCACAATTAGCACATTTGGAAATCGGCTAGTACAGAAAGGTGTCAGGGCTTTAGACATTTAGGCAACAAATTTTCTTGAGTCTTTATAATACTCTTAATGAGGTGTGCCCAATTTTTGGGATCTATTACAAGCATTGGCTTTGGATTAAGGGTTTCTTGAACCGTTCTAAACCGACATGACATATTCGGAAATTTTTATTCAAAACAAAAAGGTCAAAAAAAAACGTCCGTTTTTTGTCGCACTTCCCGTCCTTCTGGTCATCAATGAACGTCCACTACGTCTTGGGGCCTTCAGCCTCAAGAATTTTATTTCTTCCTCGTCCCCCAAAACCCTGTGAAGATTACTCCCACAGGGATTTGGGCAATAGGAAAGTTACTTTTACTCGAAGATCAGAATTTTGGGCAGCTTAAATAAATCCCTTAAAACTGGAGGTTTTTTTTGTACTTTTAAAAGAGGCTTCCCTCTCGCAATTTTTTTACAAAAACAAAAACGCCCTCCACGACCACAAGGACCTTTTTTATGATAAAGGGGTTCACGTTCAAAAGCGTTGATTTTTCATTTTACGATTTTTCATTCGCGAAACCTTTCATTCCGGGGGGGATTTGAAAGTGGGGCTTCTCGTTCTGTCGTTAGTGGGGGTTCCGTTTTTCAGGGGCGAGTTTTTTCTTAGATGGTCATGAGTCGCCCCCCCTCCTTGAGGAGGAGAAGGGGTAGCCGGGGGATCACCATCCTGGGGGGATCGGGCAAGGTCCGACCCCCTTTTCTCAAAACGTTCTCCTGAAGGATTTAAAAATCTTAACTTTTGGTTCAACCTAACGCAATAGCTAAAAGAGAGTAAAACATATTTGGTTGCGTTCTCCAGTACCACAGAGAGGATCGGTTATGTGGAAAACACTCCCTTACCGCCCCCTTGCCTAGTGCAAGGGGCGGGAAATCGGGGCCCACCCCCCCGGCGAATCGGGAGCCCACGGGTTCCCGGGAGGCTCGGGAAGTCACATATAAAAGGAAAAAATTTTGAATGGAGAAAAAAGTGGCCAAAGGACCCCAGACTACGGGCCTCCCACCCAGGGTCAATGCCTAAGGTACCCTGGGTAGAAAAGGCTGGGCTGAGTTGGGTGCTGACTCGCCTATGTAGTCTCGTGTCCCCCTCAAAAACAAGAGCACGAAGGTCGGGAAAACCCAAAAGTTCTGAAATTACGGTTTTACTTTACTTTATTTCGTTAAGAAACTCAGAAACAAACAATGTCGAGGGAAACGAGAGGCCCCCCGGGCTCCAGGGTAGCTCTTGGGGCACAAGATTTTGTTTTTGTTGTTTCTGGTTTAAGGTAAGGTGTTTACTCTTCAAAAGCTTAAACACGAGTGACTTCAGTTATGAATGTAAACCCAAAAAAAAAATTATGGTTTGGTTTGTCGTATTTTGAAATGAAAATACTTTAAAATTATAAAAACATAGTTTGACGTAAAAATTAAAGAATGAAGATTTTTTTTTTTTTTTTTTTTTTTTTTTTTTTTTTGCAATGCTTTTTTTTTCCCTTACGAGGGTTGTACTTAATATCAATTTAAAATTTCGGGTCAAAAAAATAAAGCGGAAAAAATAAATAAAATAAAACAAAAAAAATAAAGACAGGGATAAACGAAAATAAAGCTGGGTAAACAGCACAGAAGAAAATAAGCGATGAAACAAAATAGAGAGAGAGAGGGGAAAAGGGAGAAGAGCCCGGGGGAAAAGGGGAGAGAGAGGGGAGGGAGGGAAAGAAAAAGGAAAGGAAATGAAAATAATTAATAAAACTACTCAATTTACTTTTGTATGTACTGTTTTTTCTTACATCAACACTCTTTTTTTAAAATTCAAATACGTCATTTCTGCGAGCTTAAAAATCTAAAAAGGGCTGCGTTGAGTTTAGGGTTCCGCAGTTTTTTTTATTTTTTTATTTTTTTATTTTTTTTCACTTTTTTATTTTTTTATTTTATTTTTACGACGTAACAAAGAGTAACGATTTTATGTTATTTTTCCTTCCCCATGTTCCTGGGGCGGGATATAAAAAACAGTTTACAATGTTGTATCCACATCGGACATTTAAAAATTTTGAAAACCCCTCCTCGAAACAAAAATAGCCGCATTTTGTGACGTCACCATTGTAAATCCCTTGTAATTAAACTGCTGGGGGCTCTTGAAGGGTTTCAAACGGATATGTGATTGTTATATCTCGATTGCATAGTGTCAAACTTATTTAGTTTTTATTTGACCACCACTTCCGTTTAGTATGAAACACAGGAAAAATCTAGATATTCAGTTTTTTTCTTTGCCTTCTTTGTTTAAATTTTTGTGTTTTAAAACTTTTGCAAGCTAAGTGCCAACGCTTTGACGACGACAAATAACATGGAGTTGGGCGCGTATCTTCAGATCGAGCTTTTACAACGGAAAGACATTGGGATTACTGGACCTTTCGAATGTATATTTATATCACACACACACCCCACACACCACACACCCACCCCACACAAAAACCAAACAAATATAATAAAAAATAAAATATATAATAAATTATAATTATTTATTATATATTATAATATATACATTTACTATAATTAAATTACATATATATACTTTAAATTAAAATATATAATATTATTATAATATTTATTTTTATTTATGAATATACTGATATGTATTTTAAAAATAAATATATAATATTATTATATATATTATACAGATATATACACAATTATATAATACAAAATATATAATATATATTATATATATTTTATATATATATATATGTATATTAATAATATAATATTTATATATATATTATATATTTTTCCACACATACATACATAAAAATACTACATACATACTACATACTACATAAATCTACACACACACAAAACCACACACATACTATACATGCTACCATTTTGGAGGAGGGGTTTTTATTTTTTATGAAAAAAGTATCTTCAATAATTTTTATTGAGGAATTTTATAAATCCGTATTAAATTGTTTGAACATGCAAAAAATTTTTTTTGGGGTTATTTAGACCAGGGAATTATAAAAAAGCTTAAAAAATTTAAAATTTTTATTTTAGCCCTTCTGTGATTATAAAATTTATAAGACTGGTAAAAAAAATGCCATAAAGATACATCACAAAAATAATTTAAAAAAATCTACAATACAACAAAGAAATATCTAAATGGTACAAAATGAAAAAGACATATTTTTTTCATGGTGCTTAGACCAAAGACATTTTTTGTTTTTGCCTAGAAAGTGAAATAAAAAAAAAAATTTTTGGACGAAAGTAATTTATCACGCAATACAAATACCAAAAAAGAAAATAACAATTAAAAAATAAGAGTAAAGCTGTTCCTAAAATTTAAATTTTACTATGTGATCAAAAATATTAGAATAGAAATAAATATTATTTGCCTCTGCCTACCCTACAAAAAAAAACCCAGAAAAAAATTAAAACAAAATACAGCTTGTCTCATATCAAGAAGTAAAATCAATCTTAATTTGAAAAAAACCAGAATATTATATTTAACTAATCATTGCCATTCCCTTTAACCTAAAGGAAAAATTATATAAACAAAAGCAGAAACCAGCCACTGCACCTCTCAAAATTTTTGAAAAATTTTTTTTCCCCCAAAAAAATAAAAAATAAATAAAACCGGACTCGAAAAAAGGTTTAACCAAAAACTATTGCAGCCAGTGGGTCTTTGTCTCTGTGCAAAAACATGTGTTCCATAAAGGGGCCCGGGGCAAACATTCGCGCGGGGCGTGAGCGGAGGAGGGGGGGAACAAGCAGAGACGCTTTTGGGGCTGCTCCTTGAAGCCCTCGTGGTGCCCTTGTGACTGAGATAAACCTGGTGTTGCCCTTTATAAGCTGTTTTGGGGCTGTGACTGTTTTCCCCCTGTATTGTGCCTATAGAAAAGTGTGGGGTAAATAATTGGTAAAAAAGGAAAGACTTCATTTTGTGTTTACTTGTGCCCTGCCTCGCCTTTTGGGTTTCCCCTCCCCGGTTTCGGGGACGCTGTGGTTTTCGGTCCCTTTTGGGAGCTGTTCATGTTCCGCCCCCTGTGTATAACACGCCGTCTGCTAGCCTGCCTTGTGTTGGGGGCAAAGAACGAGGCGCCCGGGCGTAACAAATAAAAAAAAAAAACACTTCTCAAATCTAAATCCCAAAAAATTAACATAAACAAAAATAAAATTTTTAATGGATTTTTGCCTTAATCTACAATAAAAAAAAAATAAAGAACCCCCAAAAAAAGACTTCTTTTGAAATCAACAGTCTCTCAAACTACAATTTCCTATTTTACTTTTTTAAATAACAAATGCCTATCACAAATTGATGTTAATGTGTTAAATTTTTAAAGGTAAAAAAAAAAAAATTATTGAAGGGAAAATAAACAGCTTAAAATTCAAAAGCAATGCTCAAATTTATATAAAAGTACTTATGAAACAATCTTTTACTACTCTTTTTATATATAACTTTTTTCATTTTTTTTCTTCCTTCCCCTTTTTCTTATTCTTTTTTTTTATTTTTTTTATTTTATTTATTAATTAAGCACAATAGTCATGTAATTATCTTATCTCGACATTTTTTTTTTTGTTTAGTAACGCAGATTTTTGTAATAAATGCTTTTTGCCAAATAGTAATGAAATAAGAACAATAGACATTATCTGGATTTTTCTATTGGTGTCTTTCTTTATTAGTCATTAAATTTAGCTGATGTTAAAAACACACGAAATTTTTTTTTTCTTCATAATTCAAATCTTTAATTGTTTATTCCATCCTTACTTTATTCTACGAATCAAAATATTACTATTAAGGGAAAAAGTACGAGGTGCGCATGAATAGAGAAAAAATGGCATCCCACCCTGTGACAAAAAGAATAGACTGGGAAAAACAAATAAAAAAACTGCAGGGGCCTCATTTTTCCCCGGGAAAAGGGGGAAAATAGGTTGCATGTCACCGCTCAGAGACTAACCCCAAAACCCCCCCCAAAAAGGGCGGTCCATAATTTCTGTTTTCTATTGCTCCCTTTCTTTCATATATCTATATATCCATTTTCTATAAGGATCGTTTTTCCTTTGACCTAGGTCTTGCTTTTCTTTGAACAACCATGGAAATCATTTCCGATTTTTTTTTTTATTTCAACATTTTTTTTCTTTATTTCAACATTTTCCTTTAGTTTTTTTTGCTATTACATATTTTTGGTTGCTCCTCAAATGTAGTTGGGGTTTTTATTTTTTTTTCCTTGTCATTTCTATTATCAGTTTCTTAATTATTTAACAATACATGCTTGTTTAAAACCGAATTGCTCTATATGGAAACAATACACTCGGGGTCGCTTGCTCACCCGTCTATTTAACCCGGGACAGGGCAGCAACAATTTCGAACTTTTGTCGTCATTTTGGACATGGGGTATGTTCTTTTTATTTATAATGTGAAATTGTATTGCGTATATTTTTTAGCTCAAAATTTTTTCCCTTTTTACTGAAAAAAGTTATTTATGAAGGTACGGGAAATTTGGCAGCAATACGGGGGCCAGGCCGACCTCTTGCTCGATCTGTCCCGGTCGCAAAAACTTAATCCCCAAAAAAATTTAATTGTCCCAATGCCGTGAAAACTGCCGCCGAAATGAATACTATTTTTTGGCCCGCCCTAAAGAAAAAAATTCCATCTTTCCTCCTCGCCGTGTCGTCTTATCCCCCCAACTGAAGGTAGGGGCAATTATTTTTTTTTTAAAAATAATGTTCTTGGCACGAAGGGTAAGAAATAGGGTCCTTTTTTAGGGTATTTTTTACCACAGGGGGGTCCAGTTTTTTTTTTTTTTTATAGTTTTCATCGTATTCCGTTCTACCTTTGGCAATTCCATTTGTATAAAAAATAATAAAAAAAGAAATAATAATCGACGCCTTTTAAACATAATATATATATCGGGTCCCTTTATTCAAAAATCAAAGAGAACAAAGTTTTCTTTATATTTTAAGAAAACGAAAAAAAGAACGGATTCAAAAAAAAAAAAAAAAATAAATGTAATTTTTATCCCAAAAATTTTATCAGCCCAAGCGTTATCTTTTATTCATTTTAAATTTTAAGTTTTTTTCTTCCTTATTTTTTGTTTTTCGTTAGTAATTTTATTTATTATCTAAATCATCTTTTTTTAAACATTACAATTCTGTTTTGTGAAAGCAGCTTTTTATAGTGGTTAAAAGGGTGTTTTGTTTTGAAAAAAAAACAATTATATAAGATGTGGAAAAGAGGCATCTTAAAATTATTTTCTCATTTACCTGAAAACCAAACACTTGCTCAAAAATAAAATAAATAGTGTATTTATTTTTTGTTTTAAGCATTTTAGCAAAAAAATAAATTTACTGCGTTATTTGGGCAGTTTTTTTCTAGACTATTTTAGTCTTTTCAAAAATGAAAAATATTATTTTATGTTGCTTAAAATAAGGTATTACAAATAACAAATATTAACTCGTTTTCATTCAGGCTGTTTCGGGAATAGCTTTTTTTTTTTTCTTAGTTTTATACAAAAAACAATTTTTTTTATACTAACATGAATCGTGGATAAATTTTCATTTTTAGTTTTGGGTTATTTTTTCATGGCAAAAGGATTCGGTCATAAGATGTCAAAATTTTAAATTTTTTGATTTGTTTCCAAGGGAAAAAAAAAAACAGCTATTAAAACTGAATTAAAGCAATTATATAAAACCGAAAATTTGTTCACTCCATCTATCGTATTATCCAATTCTCTTTATATATATGTTTCCTATTCTTATCTTTTATATAAAAAAAAAATAAGTTTGTTATATATTTCATCTAATCAGGGGGCCTTGGCAATTCAATTCCTTATATAAAATGAATCGGGAAACATAGAGAAGGAAAAATAACAAAAATTCGTTATTCTGTTTCGAAAAAAGAAGAAAAAAAAAGTGTATTTGTTTTGAAATTTACTTACGGAGCTAGGAAAGTAGTCTGTTTTCATTTTCAAAATTAAAGAAAAAAAAAAGAAAAATAATAAAAGAACTGCGGAACCATAGCACTCACGCAGCCTGTTTTAATTTTAAAGCATCGCAAAATAACGTATTGTAAATTTTAAAACTGAGTGTTGGGTAAGAATAACAGTAATAAAAAAAGAAAATAGTTTAATTTTTATTGCGAATTATTATCCTTTTCCTTTTTCCTCTCTTCCCTCCCCCCCCTCTCTCTCCTACTTTTCCCCCCTCTCTCCTTTTCTCTCTCTTCTCTATTATGTTCTCGCTTATATTTCTCCTGTCTTTTACCTCGCTTTTTTTTGCTGTTTTTTCCCTGTTTTTTTATTTATTTATTTATCCCTGTCATTCCGACCCAATAGGAACGAATTAAGCAAACCCTCGTAAGGGAAAAAAAAGCTTGCAAAAAAAAAAAAAAAAAAAAATCATTCATTTTGAATTTAATTTTCACGATAAATATGTTTTTATAATTTTAAAAAATTTCATTTCAAAGTAGACAAAACCAGAACCTTTTTTATTATTTTTTATATTCTTAACTGAAAGTATTAAAAAAAAAGTTAAAAAAATTAATGAAAAAAAAAAGAAAAACCTAGAGAAAGTCACGAAAAAAGGAAAATTGCGAGATAAAGAAGGATAGAGCAGAGAGAGAGGAGAGAGAAGAGGGAAAAAGAGAGAGAGAGAGAGGAAGGAAAGGAGAGAGAGAGAGAGGAAAGAGAAGAGAGAGAAGAGGAGGGAGAGAGGAGAGAGAGGAGGATAAGAAGAGAGAGAGAGAGAGAGAGAGGAGAGATGAGAGAGAGAGAAAATAGAGAGAAGAGAGAGAGAGAAAAAGATAGAGAAAGAGAAGAGAAAAATTGAGGGAGGGGGAGGGGGGAGGAGGAAAAACAACATAGACAGGAGTAAACGAAAAGAGACAAAAAGCCAAAAGAGAGAAAAAAAAAAAAACATTTTTTAGAGAATATTTTCTCTTACATTTTTTTTTTTTTTTCATTTTTTTTTTTTTTCTCTGATTGGTGTATGCTTGTTTTTTTTTTTTTTTTATAAAATTTAAGATTCCTTTTTTTGGCAAGAAGCACTTTTCCGAGATAAAAATAATATTTTAAAAAAAAAAAAAAAAAAATAGTGTGTTTTTATTTATCAGCTACATTTAAGCAGCATTATTTACTTATAATTAATAAATTTTGTTAAAAATAATAATACGTAATCTTTTAATATAAAAAATTATATATATATATATATCAGCTACTTATTAATAAGTAATGCAGGCAAAAAAAAAAAAAAAAAAAAAAAAAAATACCCAGGGAAAAAAGTCAAATTTTTTTATTTTATTACTATTTTTAAAGAACACTTTTAACCCTTTCTAAATATGCTGCTTTTACTAAAAAAAAATATGTAATTCGACATAAAAATGATAGACAAACTATCGTGTTTATAATCAAATAATGAAAAAGAAAAATTACAAAAAAATAAAAAAAAGACCCAACAGAAGAAAAAAAGAATAATTTCTTTACTATAAAAAGATTAGTTATAAGAACTTTGAAGGGAAAAACGGCCATTAAGAGATAATAATACATTTGTTTTCTCAAAAATTAAAAAAAGAAAAACCCTTTTTATATATATTTTTTTTACTTGGGGTCTTTACTCGAGTGGGGGATTTAAAAAATTTGGGATTTTCTTTAGATCCGTGTGGGAGATCGGCGGGGTTTTTGAAGGATGTCTGCGAGATAAAAACGGATAAAGAGGAGAGACAGATGAAGAATGAGAGAGGGAGAGAAACATCATAACGGGAGTAAAAGAGTAGACAAGCAAGAAGGTAATTGATTTGGAGAAAGAGAGAGAGAGAGAGAGGAAAACATTTTTTAGCAGAACCTTTTTTTCCCAATCCTTTTCCCCTTTTTTCTTTTTCTTATCTTTTGGGCCCTTTTTTTTTGTTTTTTATTAATTAAAAATATTTTTTGCGGCAAAAAACCTTTCCCAAAAGTAAATAGAATTTTTCATTTATTAAATTAGCCTGTCTTGTTAAAGGAAGGAAAAAGAATAAACAAATTAAAAAAGATTGTGGAAAAATTTTTGTGATTTTTTTTACTCTTACTAAGGACTAATTTTAGGCAAAAGATACACAAAAAAAAACTAGATAATGTCATTTGTTCTTTTTCATTTTATTATGACAAAGAAACATTTAACAACTATAAAATGTTGCGTTCTTAAAAAAGTATTAATGTTTAAAATCAAGATACATGACAGCTGTCGGTTTTAATGAAATAATATAACAAAAAAACAAAAAGAATAACAAAAAAAGGTAACAGAAGGAAAAATTTAAATAGAATTACATACTTACAAAAAAAGTTAGTAACGTTTCTTTTAGTTACCTTTACCCTTTCAAATTAATAAGACTCCCCCTTTGGGAAATTTACATTTTATTGAACAAATTACTTTCGTTTTCTTTTAAAAATTTTTATAAAACGGGGAAAATGATTTGTATATTTTTAGGGTGGTGGGTCTTTACCCGAGTTGGGGGTATTAAAGACCCCGATTTCCGGGTGCGTGTCTGACTCCCACGCCAGGGCCGGGATCGGACCAGAGGAAAACCCCAATTTTTTACCACCCTTTTGTGGTATAAAAGATAAAACCGATAAATTCTTTTTGGGAAAAAAAAACGATTATTAATATAAAATTTTTAATTCGTAGAATAACGTAAGGAGGGGAATAAACAAATTAAAAATTTGAAATTTTGAAAAAAAAAAAAAACTACGTGTGTTTTTTTTACATCGCTAAAAATTAATACTAAAAACAGGCAAAGACACACAAAAGAAAATCCAGTAAGTTATTGTTTTATTTCATTACCTTAGGCAAAAAGCACTTTAATATTACAAATATGCTGCGTTGACTAAAAAAAATATAAAAAGTTGGAAAAAGTAAATGACATAACCCTTGTGCTATACTTAAAATAATAAAATAAGAAAAAAAACAACAAACAAATAAAAAAAAAGTAAATGAAGAAAAAAAATAGAAAAAATATATATACTATAAAAAAAAGTAGTTTTCGATTGTTTTTATAGACTTTTTTATAAATTTGACAATTGCCCTTTTAAATAAGATTTATTTTTTCCATCAATTTATTTTTTTACTTTTAAGTATTGCAAAAAAGAAAAATAATTTTTATATATTTTGAAAAAGCTTGTCTCCTTACCGTAGTTTCGTTAAATAAAAAATACATATTTGGGGTTTCTTTTGGATGTTCTAAGTCTTTTTCTAGCAGTGTCATTTTATTTAAAGAAAGAATAAAAAACAAAGGATTCAAAAAAAAACAAAAGCCAAAGTCTTTTCAACCCAAATTTTTTTTCTTTTTTGTTTTTTTTTATTCATGTCTCCCTACCATTAAAAACCTTTGTGGCAAGAAACGCTTTCCCCAAAAGTGAATAAAAAATTTTGATTTGAAATTTTGCGTGTCTTATTAAAAGGAAAGGGAAAAAGGGAAAAAACAAAATTAAGAAGGAATTTTAAAAAAAGAAAAAAAATCTTTTGGTGTTTTTTTTTATAAGTCTTTTTAATATGCAGTTATTATTTACTTTTTAATTAAAAATTAGGGTTTTAAAAATTATGTTTTAATTTTCACCCGTACTTATACATATACATACTTTATATATACTTTTTATACTCAGCATTTTCTTGCTAAGCAGGCAAAGAAAAGAAAAAACTCAATTGTTTTTATTTCATTAGTTTCTTGTATTTCCCTTTAATAATGTGCTAATGATTTTTTTTCTATGTAGAAAAAAAAAGAGCTATTGGTAACTGAATTAAAGCTTTTATATAAACCCCAAATGTTCACTCCACTCAGTTCTTCCTTACAATTTTCTTTCTACATTACTTTATATTCTTATATTTTACTTTAGAAAAATGAAGCTTTAATCAAACATAAATTAAAACCCAAAAGTTACTTGACGTAATATTCTAGAGAAGTGAAATTTTTTTTATATTCAATTGGTCAACTTTTTCGAAAAATTTTTAGAAAAAATCGCTAGCTCTTGTTTATTATGGTCTTTTTTTTTCTATTTTTTTTTTCTTTACCTTTTTGTTTTTCGTTTGTTATTTTTTTTTTTATTTATTACTTAAAAATTTTAAGTACGATAACAATTTTCACCAGACAAATTTTTTTATTTAACGGCCAAAGGGAGAAAGTGCTTTTTTGCCTTAAAGTAATGAAATAACAAAGAAACCCCTTATTGGAGTTTCTTTTGATCTTTCCGTTATTAGTCATTAATAAGTAGCTGAGTATAAAAAAAACACGATAGATTTTTTTTTAACAATTCTTTTAAATTTGTTTATTTTCCCTTATTCCTTTTTAATAAGACACGTTACTTTTACGAATCAAATTTTTTATTACCCTTTAAAAAAATAAATTTTTTGCCACAAAAAGAAAATTTTGTGAAATAGATAAAAAGATAAAGTAAAAAAAGCAAAACAGACGGAGGTCCAACCCTGCCAGCTTAGCGTTTTGGGCACGAGTCAAACCATACCCAGGGGCCCGTTTCTGCCTTTAAATGTAGTGCCCACCTGAGTCACCTTTTTAGATCCGGCTTTAGGGGAGACGTTTCTCCTTGGGAACCTCGTAACCGCCAAAAACAGAAGTGCATTTAAAAACCGTTAACTTTTCCCGACGCCGATGAAGGTTTCTCTGTCTCGTCCCGGCCCTGGGGCGGGGTCAGACCGCTACCGATGCTGCCACGGGGACTGGGAAAAAATCGGAAATCGGGGCTTTTTAAAACCAAAATCGGGTCAAGATGCCCCCGCAGCCCAAAAATAACACAAAGCAGCTTCGCCTTTTTTTTGCTGATTTTAAAAAAAACGAAAGTACATTTTTTCAAAGAAAATGTAATTTCCCAAGGATCTTATTTAATGAAATGGTCAAGTTTAACTCAAAGTTTTTGCAAAAAAACGTTTCTAAATCTTTTTTAAGGATATGTAATTTTATCTCAATTTCCTTTGTTTAGCTTTTTTTTATTCGTTTTTTTTTTCTTTTTATTCTATTATCTTCATTATAAAAAACGACGTCGTAAAGTCATCTTTTTTTTAAGAATTTCATTTTTTGTTTTTTCAAACATGAAACCCACCTAAAAAGAGAAAAAAAATTATGTATAAAAAAACACGATAATTTTTTTTCCCAAATTTATTTTTTTTAAGTTTATTCTTTTATTCCTTTCTTTTGCAAAACAGTTAAGTTTACGAAAAAAAAATATCTTTTTTTCATTTTGGAAAAAGTTTCTTTTCACAAAAAAGGTATTTTAAATGTCTAGAAAAAACAAACGGTGCCAAAAATAAAAGAAAGAAAGAAAGAAAAGGATTAGGGAAAAAAAGGTACTTACTAAACAAGTTCTCTCTCTCCCCCCTCTCTTCTCTCTCTCTCTCTCCTCTCTCTCTCTTTCTCCAAATCAAAAACCTTCATTGCTTGTTACTTCATTACTCCCGTCTAAAGAGTGTTTTCTCCTCTTCTATTCTTCATCTCTCTCTCTTTTCCGTTTTTTATTCGCCAGACAAACCTTTAAAAACCCGGGGCCTCTGCCCCGATGGCCCCTCCACAACGGAGAATCAAAAGGGAACCCCAATAAAAAATAATATTAAAAAAGGTTTTCTTTAAATTTTTGGGAAAACGGTTTTTTTCTGTTAAAAAGGCTTTTTGTTTTATTTTTAAAAAGCGATTTAAGGCAAGTAATTGATTTAATATTTTTTCTCGACGGGGTTTTTTTTTTTTAAATTTTTTAAAATCTTTTTAAAAAAAGAATTTTGTTAAAATTTTTTAAAAGAAAAAATCCCCCATTTTTTTTTGTTTTTCAAACGCTATTAGTAAGGAAATATTCTTGTTTATAGAAAAAAAAATTTAATTTTCTTTTCTTTTTTTCTTTTTTTTTTTTTTTTTTATTTTTTTTTCTTATTTATTATGTGGATAATAAAAAATTTTTAAAAAAAATTTAGTAAAAAAATTTTTCAATTCTTTTTTTTAAAAAAAAAAAAATTTTAAAAAATAATTTTTTTTAAATAATAGCGCATTAAAAAAGTATAAAAAAAAAAAGTTTTAAAATATTTTTTAATATAATAAATAAAAACAATACATTTTTTATCTTTTTTTTTTTTCCTTTTTTTTTATAGGGGCCTAAATTTTAAAATAAAATATTATATTTTTAAAAAAGTTTTTTTAAAATTAAAATTTTTTGTTAAGAAAAAAGTCCTAAAACAAAAAAAAAAAAAAAAAAAAAAAAAATTAAAAAAAGTAAAGCTATTAAAGAAAGTTTTTTTTTTCCCCCTTTTTTTTATTTTATTTTTATTTTCTCTCCTTTTTCCCCCTTTCATTTTTTTCCTTTTTCCTCCCTTTATTTTCCCCTTATTTCTCTTTTTTTTATCCGAGTTTTCTTGTACCCATATTTTTTTTTTATTTAAAACAACCCTTTTTAAACAGGGGGGGTTTTTTAAAAAAATGTGGCCCAATTTTACCAAAAGGTCCTTTTTTTTGTCCCTCTTATAAGGGCATGTTTTTGGTCCCCCTTAAAAATTTCTTCTAAATTTTTTCTCATCTGTTAAATATTTGATATTATAAAATTCTTATTTTTTTTTTTTTTTTAATCTGAAATAATTTTTGAAGTGTCTGTCGGGTTTTTAAATTTTGACATGTGGTTTTTTAAATTTTAAAAGG
>NW_023660202.1:17500-19714 GCF_015228065.2 Penaeus monodon | reverse complement strand
CCCATAAAAAACTATAAATGGAATCTGAAAAGATGAGTCACTGAATAGGGCCATGGGGATTATCATATATTGTTGGGTTACAGAATAAAGAAGTTGGGGACCACTGCTCTATATCCAAAGTACCTAATGACACCCATCTTTCTCCTATATATGTTCCCCTACACTCTTTCCTTCCCCATTTTCCCTCCACTTACCTCTGGATACACACGACTGTCACAACAAACCCCTGGTTTTTCCCCTCCTGACTTTTTTTCCTAAAACTGTCATCACTTTTAAAACCCCCCCCCCCCCTTTCTTCTTTTGCTAACCCCCAAACCCTTACCCTAAAAAACATTCTTGCAGAATCCCACACTCCTTCCTTTGGCAATTTGATTTAATCCTTGTTAATCTCTACCTTAGTTCATTTACTCCATCATTTCTCACTGTTCTATGCCCCTTTCAGTACCATACTGTCCTGAAACTGCTATACGACTTTGGACGTGTAGCACATTTAATCGTAAACTAACCCCCTCTTTAACCCTTTTCACTACTACACTATGATCTTTGATGTCTAGCACATTTATTTGGCTTGTAACCATTAACCACGACTCCTCCCCTGTCAATGCCAGAAATGTTGGCGTTTGGCTACCCTGCTAAAACTGTCGCCCACAACTAGCTACCCTTATGTCCCCAACCTAGTCATGAGAGACAAAGGTTTGGGGATCCCACCCTACCGGGTAGGGTAGCATAATGTAGTCTACTCTACCCATTCCTGGGTTGAGTTGTCATGGTGACAGCCCTCCTAGTTCGAAAGTAATGTCAACTCTTTCTTAGGCTTAACACTCCAGTACAGGTATTACTGTGCAAGCGTTTCTCCATCGATACTACACATAATGCAATGTCTACCTCCCTCCCAGCCTCCCAGGGAGAAGGGTGGTCTTGACTACCTCGTAAAGGGTCTTGCCTCCCCCTTTCTTCTTTTGGGTTGATATGAATGTTGCCACCCTCATAGGGGTGACTGCACAACCCTAGTAGGGGATTATGGAGTTGGGATTTCTAAATTTGGTAATATGACATTGTTTCAATCCAAACCGGTACTTTTACAGATGTTCCTTTTGTTCCTGTAATACATTTTAGACTTTCATTGGCGGGTAATATCGATTTACATGGAAGAGACCGTTTTCCTATGATTAAGCATGTGTAGGGTGATATGGCTACTCGGGTGCTCTCTTATCTATCTGAAGAAGGCCATTTCCTATACATCCTGTTCCAGGTAGACTCCCGTCTCCGCCGAAATCTGGGAAATCCGAAAGGAGGAATTCCAAAAAGCTAGGGGCGAGCACGGCGAGTCTTGAAAGAGGGCGAGGCGTGCGTCATGGGAAAACCATGTTTTGACTATTACCCCAAAGACTCCTCAAACCTAAGTTTGAAACAGAATAAGGAAAATATCAGAAATTTATGACGTAGCTACACTTCTTGCAGATCATTTGCTTGTGTTTTAAAAAAGGATCCTATATCACCTTTTACATACAACCGTAGGCACTTAGAATTTTTGCATAAATTTTGGGATCCCCCTGGGGATTAATCGATAATGTCCCTTCCCCACCATATATAAGCTTCAACTGGCATACTATCATAATAACATGACTCTTCCCCAGGTCATGATGACAGAACATATACCATTTTACACCACCAATCCCAACAAAAACGTATTTTTACGGTCACTTTGTTATGTGATCTGGGATACTAGTGAGCTTCCTGCATCATAGGCTGTAGCAATGTTTATACCCATCCCGAAACTTAAGAAGGTTCCTTTACACTCTACAAATTATCGTCCCCATGCATTTACAAGACGTTGGAAAGATGGTAAATATTCGCCTTATGTGGTACTAAGAGAAAGGTAGTTACCTATCTCATGCACAGTATGCTTTTAGAAAAAGGCCCTCTACCACAGATGCCCTACTATCCCTAGCGCCATGAGGTTTTACATAATTTGTATGAAATTGGCATTTTAAGACTTAATAGGATTTCCCGGTGTCTGCCGTTAAGACTAGCATTTCTGTCGTATTGTGATCCTGACTAGTATTTTCATGGCAGTAGAATTTCATGTGTGGATTACTTGTTCTCATTTTTGATTACCATCTGACCTGGGTACCGCACCTCATATATTACGGTAGCTTGTTTTGGTATGTAAATTTTTAAAGGGGGTTCCATACCCCCGGGTGCCGCCCGTCA
>NW_023660202.1:0-10000 GCF_015228065.2 Penaeus monodon | reverse complement strand
AATACATATTAATATATATATAAAATATACATATATATATAAATATATTTTATATATATATATATATATATATAAAATAATGAATTAAAGTGAATAAAATTGTGGGAAAAAATTCATCCAGAAATTTTTTTTCAAGGAAAATCAACTTTTTCAACCTCCACGGGTCTCTCCCTCACTCGAGACCCGGTTTCCAATTTAAAATTTCTATCACAGCAAACACTGCACAAATAAAATTCGAAAAATGTGATTTATATTTTTTCAACCCAAATCGACACCACCTTTTTTTTTTACTGTGGAGGGCCCAGTTTGGGTTTTTTAAAAAGCAAGATTGTTAGCCTCCCATATTATGTGACAACACTGCGAGTGTTATATTTTTTAAAACCCCCCCCTATATTAATCAAATATAATTAATATATATAATATATATATATATATAAATAATAATATATTATTATACAAAATTATATACTAATATATATATATATATATATAAATATATATATATTATCATTTAAAATACACACACACACACCAAACCCCACAACATACACACCCACACACACACACACAACACACACACCACCCCCACACAACCACACACCAAAACCAAAACACACACACACACACACACACACACACACAACACACCAAAAAAAAACACAACACACACACAACACACACACACCAAATATAATAATATTTATTATATTAATATAAATAAAAATTTTTATATTTTGTATATATATTGGTTACTGTGAATGCGGTCACCTTTAGTTTTCAAAAATTGCGATTCTTTTGATTTTGTAAACGCAGAAATGATATTCTGAAATAAAAGCATTTAGTGTTAAATGGGGCAACATATGTCAAAATTAAGAGCCTTTTTTTCCCCTTCCCTTTTTTCTCTCCTCCTTTTCTCCTTTCTTCCTTCCCTGTCGCCTCTTTTGCTTTCTCCCCCTTTCCCCCTCCCCTTTTCTTTCCCCTCCTGTCTTCCTCTTTCTTCCTCTCCCTCTTCCCTTCTCTCTTTCCTTTCCCCCCACTTTCCCTCTCTCTCTCTTTTTTGTGCCTCACCTCTTTTTTCCCTTTTCCCTCTTTTTTTTTTTTTTCCCCTCTCCCTTCCCTCTCCCTCTACCCCCTCTCTCCCTTCGGCGTTGCTTCCTTTTACCCCCACCCCTTCTCCCCTCCCCACCCTTCCCCCCCCTCCCCCCACAGGCGGACCCAGGCCGGCCGGCGATTAACCAGTCGTGTTCATACACTCGACGGAGGAAAGCAGATTTGAATAGAACCAAATTTAAAAAGCAGTAAGACTACCCGAGCCCGGGCTTCCCGCCCCACCCCAGTGGGCCTTCTGCTCCACTCTCTCTTCTACCCCTATCTCTCTCTCTCTCTCTCGTCTCTGTCTCCTTTTCTTCTCTTCCTCTTCTCTCTCTCGCTTCTCTGTCTGTTGTCTGTCGTCTCTCTATTTTCGTCTTTAGGTAGCGATCGTTGGCTTGTTTCGGGCGAGTGGGTGTTCGGCTGAAGCACAGGGGGGGGGTGGGGGGGTTTGGGGGAAGTGTGGTTGGTTTTTTTTCATTCTTTTCGTAAGGCAGGAAAGTAGCTGATGCGGTGTAAAGACGTGCGATATCTATAGCCCTTATTACTGCTATTTCTGTCACTTAGACATATCGTGTGTTGCTTTATATATAATAATTATATATTATATATATAATATATATTAAATTTTAAATTTATAATAAATATATGATGTATTAGTATATATAAAAAAAATCACCTATTACATACTATTATATTATATATTAATATACAAAAATGATATATCTATCATCTACATTGGTGTTAAAATATAAATATATTATATATATTATATATATATATATATATATACATATAATATATAATATAATATATATATATATGTATAATACACACATATGTAGATAGATAGATATATACTTTTGTGATATGATATATAACATTATATCAGTATTATATATGGTGTATATGTTTTATATACATATAAAAACATACATATAATATATATATATATATAATATTATATATATATATATATATATATATATAAAGATAAAAAAATATATATAAAAATATAAAGCAACACAGAGTTTCAGAGTGACAAAATAGCAGTAAAAACGGATAATATTAATAATATATATATAAAAATATAAAAAAATATATATATAAAAAATATAACAATATATATATATAATATTATATATATATAATATATATATACATTAATAGTAATATATATATATAATATATAAAAAAAATAATAATATATATAATAAAATTATATATATAAACAATTTTTAATAATATATAAAAATATATTATATATATTTAAATATTATGTATATATATATCTATAATCTATATATCTATAATCTATATATCATATCATCTATCTATCTATCATTTCTATCTATCTATATATAATATTATATATATATATATATATATATATATATATGTTGTGGTGTGGTTTTGTGTGGTGTGTAATATATAATATTAATAGATAGACAGATAGATAGAAATCCTCATAATCCATACAAAACATTATAACACATAATATACATACATATTATATTATTTTTATATACATATTATATAAATATATTTAATTATAATATATATATATATAATATTTTAAATACATACATACATATCCATATATAAGATATCCTTAAATAATTTTAAAATTTATTTTAAATATATATATATATATATATATAAAATTATATTATATATTTTTATTATATAATATATTAATATATATTATATAGATATATATATATATTATAATATTTATATATATATTTTTTGGTGTGTTGTGTGTGTGTTGTGGTGTGGGGTGGTTTGGTGTGTGGGTGTGTGTGTGTATAAGATATTCTTTATTATGTTATATGTACCTGTACACCCCCACAACACACCATATAAATATATATTAATATATATATATATATATATAATAATATATATATAGGCCGACACAATATACATAATATACACAACACACACACACACTTTTGTATATAATTATAATATATATATATATATATAATAATATATAAAAAATTTTAAATAATTAATAATAATTATATATAAAAGTAATTATAAAATATATATATATATATATATATATATCAAATCTATATCTATATCTATTATAATTATAATATATATTATAATTATATATATATATATAATAATATATATATAAAAAATATATATAGCACACACAGTACCACGCTGATCTTGTTTTGCAACAACACGAGTGTCACGCAGGGGCCGCCGACGCCGCTGGCGTGCCCTGGGGCTTTCTGTTAGCCTGTAGTCGAGTGTACTAATTGGGTATCACAGGGGGGAAACCCAGGGGAAAAAAATCCAGACTGGAGTTCCAAAGCATCACGACTTCAGATGCTTCACAACACACACACACAAAAATTTATATATAAATATAATATTATTATATAAAATTATATATAATAATATTTTGTTATTATATATAAATCTATTATATTTGTGTGTGTGTGTGTGTGTGTGTGTGTCGTTGCGTGTGGTGTTGTTGTGTGTCGTGGGGTTTGTGTGTGTGTTTTTTGTGTGTCGCGTGTGTGTGTGTGTGTATGTTCTGAATATTTTAGAATAGATAGATAGATAGATAGAAGATACACACAACACACACAACCACACCCCATAAAACCACACACACACACACACATATAATAATATATATAATATAATTATATATATTAAAATTAATATAATATTATAATCCCAGCAATATATGTCTGAATAATAAAGGCTTTTAGGACATCTCGGAAGCCAGCAGTCGGCCCCTTTGACCGGCCGGGGCCCCTTCGCACATTCCCATAAAAGGGCCGCGTCCTGTCTTTCGCATTCTTTCTGCTTTTCCCCGATTGTCTATTTTTCTCTCTCTAATGGATACTTTTTATGCATCGAGGTTTTCTCCCCATCCCGATTTTTTAAACGGTTTTTACTTTTTCTAATAGGTACTTAGGTAGGGATGTGAGAAAAGCGTTTCTTTTTCCACCAAGTCAGAACATAATTTTTTCCCAAAAAATCCTTAAAAAAACCACTGTTTAAAAAAAAAAAAAAAAAAGACTGGATCGAGCTTCCTATTGTTTTTTGCGGTAAGGTTTATGAAGCCAATTGGTCTTCGTGGGCGCCATGACGTGGACCCCAAAGGCGGGAAAGTTTAAAGTAAACTACCAAACTCTTAACACTATATGGTGGGAATGATTCAAATACCAATAATTTTGGAACGATTTTTTTAGAACTTGTGCGAAGAGTATCGTACCCAAAAATTTTTTGAAAATTTAAATCCCCAGATTCAAGCGTTTTAATAAAATTTTTTGCTTTTTGGACCAAATGAAGTTTAAAACGCCTTAGGCCCCCTTCACCCTTTAAAATTATTTTTAAGTTAAACGAAAAAGTCAAATTCTCTGTTATTTGTAGCTGCAAACGGATTTTGGGCGGATAGTCTAGAAAATATCTTTAGTTTATCATTTTTTTTAGAAAATAAACTGAAAAAAATGCTTTTGGGTAGAAACTCACCTTTAAATTTATGCAAAGCGAGACTTCATTGGGAAAACTACAGCGATTTTCCCCTGCGCCCCAAGTCATCCCCGATTTTTTTGGGTCTCACTGTCAGCGCCGGAGTTTTTAATAGTGCTTACAACAAAGCATGGTTTCTTGATCCCGTCTTTTTTTTTATATCGTAAAATGAACGCAGGGTTTATTTTTTAACCTCTGCCAGGATTTGTGTTTGTAATTTTTTTGGGGTTTTTTTTTTTCCCTTCGTTTTTCCATTTAGAGCTTTGTAAGAATATTAAAATATTAAACCATATAAAAATACAATGAAATTGAATGGAAACAAAATCATAAACACAAAAACAGCAAAGACAAATTACTCAAATTCGAATGAAAAGTTCGAACGGCCTTTTCTGAAACCTATTTTTTCGAAACGGATAGGAAAAGATTTTTTTACTATAAAAACGATTTATTTGTCAGAAAGCTCATAAAAAATGTATAAAATCAAAAATTATTTTTATTAATTCTCCCGTGCATATACACTTTATTGTCGAAAAGAAAAAAAAAAGGGAGCCTAATCAAAATGGAAAGTTTTTTTTATCTGTTTCATTATTATTTATTTATTTATTTTCAAGAAGCACGATCTGGAGTTTATTGTAAAAAAAAAAAAGTGGGGTACGAATACTGTAAACCTAAATTTATTTTGATATTGGGGTGTAGGGGCCCAAAATACCTAATTATCCTTCCTCCCCAAATAGGAATAATTTTCTTATTTTTATTTGTTTGGACCAATCTCCATCTCCACAGCATAAGTGTACCAAAATTTAAATTTTACGGAGGGAAATCAACTTTAAAATTTAAAAACACTAGTGGTAGAGCCCCCCAATTAAGTTTGCTTTAAATTTTCAGGGTTTGTGAAAACAGTGTCGACACTTAGGTGGGAGTATAAAAAAAATGACCTGTAATGTAAAAAAATTTTAAATGATCTTTCACCCGGGCACTTTTTTCACTTTGTTAACCAGCACGGTGTTTGATTGGGTGGCCGCGGCGCCGCGTCGGCCCCCTTTAAGCCTGTTTTTTACATGGTGTAATAAGCTTTTTTTACGCCCTTTTGTTTTTTAAAATCTTAAACAGTACCTACAATATTTTATGCCCTATTACAATCTAACTAAAGGGGTTTATGGTTACAAAGCAAAATGAAGTGTGACACCAAAGGTCAAATACAATATATTAAAGGTATAGTAGTGAAAAGGGTGAATAGGTTTGGTTTTTGAGTAAAAGGGTTAAAAAGGGTATACAAAAGGGTGTTTAAACAAAGTTTTCAAAGGAAAAAGGGAGATTTTTTAGGAGCTCATGAGGTAAGGCTGGGGGTTACCCAAAAGGGAAAAAGGGGGGGGGGGGGGGTAAAGGGGATTCTATCAAAAAGCAGTTTAGGAGAAAATGCCGACGTTTGAGGACACATTCCCCCTCCATAATTAGAAATTTTAATGGATTATTTTTAAAGGGACTAACACATTTCCAAACTGATACGTTTTTTGGGGTCGTGAAAATGGGAAATTTAGATTGTGGGAATAATTCAAAAATGAAAAAAATTTTGGTTAATTCCATTTGTTACAATGGTTATTTTTGTTTGGTATGACAAGCTGTCTGTTTATAAATTACCCCCTGTGTGCAAGGAATGGCCGGGATTATCATTCACTGGCGGCATGGGATTTGAACGTAGGTCAGCAAGATTGCTAGACGAGAACGCTACCACTGCCACAAATGTAAGAATTTCTTGCAGAACAACCACAATTGTTGATAACAGAGATAGTGCCATTCCGACAAAACTGAGGGAAGACTACACCAAAGCCAACCCAGCCTCAGACTTAGATCCGTGTTTACAGGGGACTGAACTTGCGTGACTAGAGGGATGCTCTAAATATAGAGCATGTGACTCTTGAATAGGAATACTGTTCTTAGCCTCTGTTGCTGATTTGCATACTGATATAGTGGGAATTACCAGTAGCCTATCTTGGGGATCCGGCGAGGAGAGACAAATAAAGAGAGGACACAAAATTGACATTACCCATGCAACTTTGTCTCCAAAATGTTTAGAGAAAAACCTGACCAGGTATTAAAAAGATCAGAGCGCGAGCCATGAAAACACTGTGCCACAGACACGAACCAGCACCACATCATTAAAGAGTTGGCGACGTATGTCCAATCCCCAGCATCTTACAGCATGCTGGGGATTGGGGGCATCCGGGACTGCCCCAGTGGCCAGACTAAGAAATGTATGGTGCCACAGGGTCTAAAATACGGATGCGGGCTGCCGTAGCAGAAGAATAAACGTTGCATCCATATTCCAGCATAGAAAGAATTAGGGATTTATGCAAGAGATGGAGAGTCTGACGGTCGGCAGCCCAGGAGGTATGGGCAAGCACTCTCAAAATTGACATAGCCATAATACAAGCTACCGTAATATATGAGGTGCGGTACCCAGGTCAGATGGTAATCAAAGATGAGAACAAGTAATCCACACATGAAATTCTACTGCCATGAAAATACTAGTCAGGATCCACATACGACAGAAATGCTAGTCTTAACGGCAGACACCGGGAAATCCTATTAAGTCTTAAAATGCCAATTTCATACAAATATGTAAAACCTCATGGCGCTAGGGATAGTAGGGCATCTGTGGTAGAGGGCCTTTTTCTAAAAGCATACTGTGCATGAGATAGGTAACTACCTTTCTCTTAGTACCACATAAGGCGAATATTACCATCTTTCCCAACGTCTTGTAAATGCATGGGGACGATAATTTGTAGAGTGTAAAGGAACCTTCTTAAGTTTCGGGATGGGTATAAACATTGCTAAGCTATGATGCAGGAAGCTCACTAGTATCCCAGATCACATAACAAAGTGACGTAAAAATACGTTTTTGTTGGGATTGGTGGTGTAAAAGGTATATGTTCTGTCATCATGACCTGGGGAAGAGTCATGTTATTATGATAGTATGCCAGTTGAAGCTTATATATGGTGGGGAAGGGACATTATCAGATTAATCCCAGGAGATGCAAAATTTATGCCAAAAATTCTAAGTCCCTACGGTTGTATGTAAAAGGTGATATAGGATCCTTTTTTGAAACACAAGCAAATGATCTGCAAGAAGTGTAGCTACGTCAGTAAATTTCTGATATTTTCCTTATTCGTTTCAAACTTAGGTTTGAGGAGTCTTTGGGGTAATAGTCGAAACAGGGGTCTTCCATGACGCAGCCTGTCTTTTTCAAGACTCGCCGTGCTCGACCTGCGTTTTGGAATTTCCCTCCTTTCGGATTTCCCAGATTTCGGCGGAGACGGGAGGTCTACCTGGGAACAGGATGTATAGGAAATGGCCTTCTTCAGATAGATAAGAGAGCACCGAGTATGCCATATCACCCTACACATGCTATAATCATAGGAAAACGGTCTCTTCCATGTAAATCAGATATTACCCGCCAATGAAAGTCTAAAATAGTATTACAGGAACAAAAGGGACATCCCGTAAAAGTACCGGTTTGGATGTGAAACAATGTCATATTACCAGAATTTAGAAATCCCAACTCCATAATCTCTACTAGGGTTGTGCAGTCACCCTATGGAGGGTTTGGGAAAACCCTTCATATCAACCAATAGAAAAAGGGTGAGGCAAGACCCTTTAGAGGTAGTCAAGACCCCCCTTCTCACCTGGGAGGCTGGGAGGAGGTAGACATTGCATTAGTGTAGTATCGAGGAGAAACGCTGCCCCAGTAATAGCCTGTAGGGAGTGTTAAGCCTAAGAAAGGATTTTGGACATTACTGCGAACTAGGGGGGCTGTCACCATGACAACTCCCCCAGGAATGGGTAGAGTAGATACATTAGCTACCCTACCAGGAGGGTGGCACCCCCAAACCCTTTTGCTCTCAGACTGGGTTGGGAAAAGGGTAGCTAGTTGTGGGGGACATGTTTAGCGGGGACCCCAAACCGCCAACTTTTCGGGCATGACAGGGAGGACCCCGAGGTTTAAGGTTACAAACCCAAAAAAATGGTAGACACAAAGATCATAGTGTGTAGTGAAAAAGGGTAAAGAGGGGGTTGTTTACGTTTAAATGTTACACGTCAAAATGTTTAGCAGTTCAGGACAGTATGGTACTGAAAGGGGCATAAACAGGAAATAGAGGAGAAATGAATTTAAGGTAAGATTAACAAGGATTAAATCAAAATTGCCAAGAAGGGAGTGGGGTTTCCCAAAGAATTTTTGTGGGGTAAGGTTGGGATTAGCAAAAAGAAAAAAGGGGGGGGGGGGGGTTAAGAGTATGACAGTTTCGGGAAAAAAAAAAGTCAGGGGGGGAGAAAATCCAGGGGTAGTTGTTGTGCGTCGTGTTACCAGAGGTAAGTGGAAGGGAAAAGGGGGGAAGGGAAAAGAGTGTAGGGGGAAAAATATATAGGAGAAAGATGGGTTTTTTAGGTATTTTGGATATAGAGCAGTGGTCCCCAACTTTTTTCTGAACCCAAAATAATGATAATCCCATGGCCCCATCAGTGACCATCTTTTTAGATTCCTTATACTAGTTATGAATAGGGTAACGGTGGGAAAACATAGGATAAAAACACTTAGGAAATTCCTCTCATTTATAGTGAATTATACGTAGGAACGTAGGTAAAAAGGTTTGGAAGAGTTTAAGATAGGTAAAGTTACGGTTGAACAGTACTGGGGGTGTATGGTAGTAAAGAGGGGAGACGGGGGATAGTATAAGTAAGGGATTAGAAGGGGAAAGGGGTTAAGGGCTTGAGAGGGTTATGATAAGTATCGTGGCGAAAACCGCAAAAATGAGTTTTAAACGATTAGGGACACGTAGAAGAAATGGTAAAGAAAAGGGGCAAGGAAAGGAGAAAAAAAGACCCTGCAAAACTGAAGGGGGCCGAGTATTATGGGTGATTCCCCCCCAATTGGGCCCCAGCTTTAAACCCTCCACGACGACAACTAAAGGGATGGGGGGGGGGAAAACAGCGCAAGGATGGGGTTGGGGGAGAAGCCTTGATAGGTTATGACAAAGTATTGTGAATAAAAATAAAAAAAGTTTTAAAGATTAGTGTTTGTGGACAGAACAGCAGGAAGAGGAAAAAAAAAGGGGGGAGAAGAAAAACCCATAAATTTGTTTGGGCAAGGGTTGACGCCCAAGGTAAGGGTGATCTCCGTACGGGTCCAGTTTTCCCTCCCCCAAGCACCCCATCCTCCATCGGCAACAACGGGCGAGGGATTATGGGGGGGGATTATTTGTATAATTTTTCTTTTATTTTGAAATTTTTTAATTGTATGAACGGGGGTTGATTGGGGGGGGGGAATTTAACTTAAATTGCAACATTTTGGTACAAATGGTTTAATGGTTAAATGGTTAAAAGCAAGAGAAATGTGCTAGACATCTAAGG
>NW_023660201.1:0-5000 GCF_015228065.2 Penaeus monodon | reverse complement strand
CTTACCTGTGACGTTTTAGAGTGACGGTTTAGGGCCAGGGGGGGCTGCGTGGCCACCTGGCAAACCCGGGACTGGGCCCCGGGCTCCGCTTGGGGGGGTCCCCGGGACCCCCAGGCCCCCACCTGCGCCATCTCTCGCCGCCTCCTTTCACTAGGGGGAACATGGGGAAGAAAATTATAAAGGGACAGTAGAGACGGGCCCCCCCCCCCCCCCCACTGTGATCCGATTGGAAAAGGCACTGAGGCCTCATGATTATTGCACACCATTTGACGTTGACGTGCCCCCCCCCTCACGTCCTTCGTTTCCCCCCGTTCGGGAATTTATTGTTTACTGACAGATATTTAGGGGTATTTCCCCCGAATTACACACGCACCGCCCCACACACCACACCACACATAAAACACAAACACACACCCCACAAACACCCACACACACACACACACCAAAACACACACACACACACACACCCCAACACACACACACCCAATGATTTAGTGCTAACGAAAACTACTTTACAGTCAACAACAACAAAATTCGGACATCCCTTTATTCTTACGTTTCCTTTCATTTCACTTTTTATAGATAAAGAAAATCCCCCCTCTTGCTTTGTTGTCATCCCTTTTCTTTGGACGCCGGGAGACCCCCCCCCTTTTCCCGTCTGGGCTCTTATCAGGACGGGACCTTCAGGAAAAAACGCCGATTTATGGTCTTCTTAAACTTTTGCAAATTTCCTTTTGTATTTGAAGTCCTCCGCCACAAAAAAGGGGGGAAAAAAAAGAAAAGAAAATATATATATATAAAATATATATAATATAATATATATATATATATATATATTATATATATATATTATATATAAGAGAGAGAGGAGAGAGAGAAAAGAGAGAGAGAGATAGAGGGGAGATAGGGAAGAGAGAGATAGAGAGAGAGAAGGAAGGGGGGAGGGAGGGAGAGAGAGACTTCTGGTCCTTAAAAAATGTTTATTTCCTGTGTATTTGAAGCCCCCTCCCCCAAGAAAGAAAAAAAATAGAGGGGGTAAAATAATAGATAAAATTGGGGGAGAGAAGGGGAGAAGGGGAGAGGGGAGAGAGAGAGAGAAGAGGGGATAAAAGAGAAAAGCCGGGAGAAGAGAGAGAAAAAGAGAAAAGAGAGAAAAGAGAAAATAGAAATGGAAAGAGAAAGAGAAAGAGGGGAAAAGAAAGAGAAAAAAGGGCATTTGAAAGGAAAAGGAAAAAGAAAGGAAAGAAACGTAGGGGAAAGAAAGAGAGGGGCAGAGACAGATACAGAGAGAAAAAAGGGAAACAGACCGACAAGAAAGGGGAGTGGAAAAAATGAGGAAAACACCAAATTTCCCAAAAAAGATCTTCCCTTTTTTTAAAAAGTTCAACTGATCGAAAGGGAAATTTGTTTTTCCCACGCCCCGACGTGCTTTTATTCGCCCGTGTAAAGAAAACTCCCGCAAAAATTTCCGGGCTTTGGGGTTAGAAGGGGGGGCAATACTTGCGTTTTCGGTGCCCGAGAAAAGTGCTTGGGGGGTATTTTTATATTAAAATATATATACATATATTTTATTTTATATAATTATATAATATATATAATTTTATATTTTAAAATTTTATTATTATCTATATATAAAATTTTTGTGTGTGGTGTGTGTTTGTGTGTTTGTGTGTGGTGTGTGTGTGTGTGTGTTGTATTTTATTAAAGATTTTATATATAATATTTTAAATATATATATCTAATAAAATTATATATATAATACACACAACCCCCCCCACACCAAACACCACACACACCCCACACACACACACACACACACACCCCCCCACACACAAAACACACACCCCCCACACCCACACACCCCACATATATATATATATATATATATATAATTGTATATATATATATATTAAAACATATATTATAATATATAATTTTTTTAATATTAATTTTATAAATATATATATATTTAAATATTAAATTTAAATTATATATTTTATAAAATAATAAATCTATATATATAAAATATATATATATATAAAATAATTTTATATATATACACACACACACACACCAAAACACACACACACACACCCAAACACCCCACACACACCCCCCACACACACACACACACACACCCCCACACACACATTAAAATTTTATTATATTATATATATATATATATATATATAATATATATATATATTATATATAATAGGGGAAAAGAGAGAGAGGGAAAAATAAATACAAATTTTTGTTTTTTAAATTTTTGATAGAAAAAGACAGAAAACGAGATCAAATGAAATATTGACATAATTTGGGATTTACCTATTTGATATCTGAAAATTTTTGTAAATCTTTTATCTATTTTCCACCTGCGAAACATCCGTATATCTATCTAAATATCTGTTTGGCTATCGTCTGCAAATCTTTCTGTCTATCATCTGCCCCTTTTTATAAATCTGTTTTTATATCTACATATCTATTTTGCCATTCATACATCTGTTTTTATATCTACCTATCTATCTGCCTTTTTATACATCTGTTTTTTATATCTACATATCTATCTGCCTTTTTATACCCTCTTTTATATATCTACTTATTTTTCTGTCTTATTAAAATATAAACGATTGAAAAAAATGGGGGAAAATCTCTCTTTTTTTTTTATATATTCCCCTCCAGTCTAGCAGGGCGGGGGGACGTCCTAGCAGACGGAAACAACACGCCTCGCAAAATCTCTCCCTCGGAACTCCTCTCTCCTTTGCGAGATTTACAGCAAAACCATTCGAAACCATTTTTTTTTTTTTCTCTCGTCTTTATTTTTTTTCTTCCGTGTGGGCTTTTTTTTTTTTAAGGGGGGGGAAGGAGGGAGGCGGGGGGAGGGGGGAAGGGAGGGGGGGGAATGGGGGGGGGAGGGGGGGAGGGATAAGGGGGGGGGAAAGGGGGGGGTGAGTTAGAAGGGAGGAGAGGGGGAGGGGAGGAGAGGGAGAGGAGGGGAAGGAGAGGGAGGGGGGAGAGGGGAGGGGGGGGAGAGGGGGGGGAGAGGAGAAGGAGAGGGGAGGAAGGGGGGAGGGGAGGGGGAGGGTGGGAGGGGGAGGGGGGGAGGGGGGGGGGGGGAGGTTTCGGATTCAGCGCCAGACATTCTCACGGGATATCGGACGGCGACGTTTATAGCCTGCGTTTAACCATAGTGCTGAATATTCTATAAGTTTTTTTCTTTTTCTTTTTATATATATCTTTCGTGTCCAGATTTCCATACCAATGTAAAAGGAAACAGAAGAAGACGAAGGAACACATACACATGTACCCTCTCTCTCTCTATCTCCACACACCCCCAAACCACACACACACACACACACACACACACACACACACACTGTGAGAGATAGATAGATGGATAGGTAGATAGGTAGACAGATATATAGGTAGATAGGTAGATAGATAGATAAATGGATAGGTAGAAAGATAGATGGGTGGATAGATAGGGATAGATAGATAGATAGATTTGAGGGGAGGTTGATAGATAGGGTAGACAGAGAGCGAGAGAGAGTGAAAGATATAGATAAAGACAGAGAGAGATGGAGATAAATATAGACAGAGAGAAAGATAGATAAAGATAAACCAAGAGAGAGAGATAGACAGAAATAAGAGATAGATAGATAGTAGATGATTTGATAATGATAAAAGAGAGAGGAGAGGGGAGAGAAGGGGAGAGAGAAGAGAGAGAGAGGGGAGAGGTGAAATGGGGAGAGAGGGGAGAGAAGAGAAAGCGAAGAGAGCGGAAAAAGAGCGAGGGGGGGGGGAAAAAAGAGAGAAAGAGAGAGAGAGGGGAGAGAGAGAAGAAGAGAGAGAGAGAGGGGAGAAGAGGAGAAAGAGAGGGGAGAGAGAAAGAGAGAGAGAGAGAGAAGAGCGAGAGAGAGAGAGAGAGAGAGAAGAGAGGAGCGACAAAAAAAGCAGCACAAAATCACCGGGGCCCGCGCCATTCCCGGTCCCGCAGCAAAGGGGGATCTATTACAAGCCCGCGGCCCGGCGATGCGTCCAAAAAATTTATGCATATTTTTCAAAACGCCTGTAAAGTGGAAACCCGTATAATGTAGTGTATAATTTTTACCAAAAATGTCATGGACACTGACTTGGTGCGAGCCCTGACAGTTCGCCACAGATGAGAGGCAGAGGCTTGCGGAATCAACGCGTTTTGCTGGACGGAAGGATCAGGGTTACTTTTTTATTGTTCTTAGTTGATGTCATATTTTAATACACTCTCATTTTCATAATCATTATTACTAATACTAATTAATACGCATTATTTCGTCATTATCATTATCATCACTATCATTTTCATAATATTTTTATCATTATTAATATTATCATTATCATCCTTATTATCATTTGTGTCATTATTTATAATCATGATCATGATTATATTATAAAATAATTTTTTCATCATTATCATTATTATCAAATACTACTACTAATAATAATATATACACACCACACATATATATATTATAAATATATATATTATATATATATATAGATATATATATTAATAGTATGTATAATATATATATATATATATAAAATATATATATATATATAATATATATATTATATATATATATATATATTTATATATGCCCCTAGATGAGTAAGATGACTGTCTTCTTACAAAAGGAGCTGTAAGGCTCTCTGGGTCGTCTAGCCCTGGGCAAAGCATAATCACCCCTGAGCCCAAATGCGGAAAAAATGAAGCCCCGGACGGGAAAGGGGTGGATGGTGCGTCAAGCAGATTATTCGTTTTTGGTTTATGCTGAGCAGAAGTAAATGGTCAATTTCCCTCGTCAATTCATATATGAAAAGTCCCCTGAATGAATAAAAGATATATATATATATAATATAATATATATATATATAAAATAATTATATATTTTAAAATATATATATATATATATATATATTTTCTCCAATATATGGGGTATATATTATATTTTTATATATAT
>NW_023660200.1:0-19715 GCF_015228065.2 Penaeus monodon | reverse complement strand
GGCGGCCGGAAAAAACTTGTTTTAATAAAAATTATTCAGTTTAAAAAACCCATAGGACTTTGAAATGATAAAAAATTTCCCCGGAGTGTGTGTGTGTGTGTGTGTGTTGTGTGTGGGGGGTTTGTACATATAACTTATAAAACATTTTAAAATATATATATATAATTATTATAATATAATATATTATATAAATATATTCATATATTTATTTTTAACATACTATATATATTTTATATATATTTTTATATATATTATATATATATATATAAATATAATATTTGTGTGTTGTGTGTGTGTTATATATTAATTATTAATTATAAATTTATAATATATTTTATAAATATTAAAAAATTAATATAATAATTTTTTATTTTACATAAATTACCACAATATAATATATAATATATATATAATATATATATATATATATAATATTATTATAATATATATTAACTTTATATTATATAATTATATATTATATATAAAATATATATATAATATAAAAATTAGTAAGAGCCGAAAATGGGCCCTAAAAGAATTGCAGGTGGCGATTTGGGTGAAAGGTAGAGCCCAAAGATTTTTGGGCTCCTTTTATTTTATAGTAATGATGGGTAGGCTGCCCCAAAGGACGAGGTTTTTGCCTGGCTCCCCGCAGGGTCTACCTGTCATCTCCCCAGTGGTCTAAAGATGGGGATAGATCACTGCTTTAACAATGACAATCATTGGGGATGAAAGGGAGTGTTACAAAAAGCATAGCTCTTCTGGGAAGGGGGTAAAAACTAACAGGGGTATCGTGTGGAACAAGGGGACCAAAAGAAAAGGTAAATCATGGACATACTTTTGTATTTTGTGTGTGGGAAAATAGGCTGAAGTGACGCACGAGAGATGGACTTAAGGGAGATAGTGGAGTGCCTGGGTTTTTGGGTTTATTCCTACAAGCTGAGTGATGACGCTGAGCCCTCTGCCGAGGTAGGCGAAGTCCCCCTTTTTTTCAGCGGCTACATCCCGGCGGCCTTTTCTTCCCGCTGGAGTGCGGTTTTTCAACCGTGGGGGGGGGGGGGGGTGAGTCGCGGGCCCTTTTCGAGGGGGACATGTGATCACCTAGGAGGTCCGGGTGAAACCCGGTCAGGAGTGGAAGGGCGAAGTGGCTTCTTCCTGTGATAGGGTTTCTCGGGGGCAGCGACAGGATGCGCAGCCCTTTTTTCCGCCCGGGACAGATGTGTGGAGCACCCCCTCCGGATGGTTTATTTGTGACAATAATAAATTTTTCAAGCATTAGAATTAAAAAAAAGATAAAAAATAACATTGACATACTTATTTCATAAAATCACATTTAAAGCGGGCCCACATATCTCCCCGGTTTTTCCCAAAAGTGGGCCCCATCATAATCAGATATCATATAAAATTTTTAGTTGAACACAAAAAAAAAGTACTACGAAATATTGGCACAAAGTTTAAAAAAAGTGAGAAACCCCTAAAAAAGACACAAGTACCGTATGACGCATGTGTAATCGGTTTCGAGTTGTAGTTATTGGGGGGTGCTAACGGGTCCGGATTGCGATATTCTCGGGCTTTTTGGAACTACGTGAACCGGCACGAAAGGGAAACCGTCTTTAGGGGGCGTCACAAATCGAGCGAGCTAGCGGTGCTGGGGAAGAGCTCCTGAGGCGGCGGTAATACAGGTCATACGGTGAGAAACTAGTCGGCAACTCATAAACTGCAAATGAAACCTACATCTGACAAATGCCGAATAAAAAAAAAAAAAAAAAAAAAACTTCAAGACAATTAAATAGACGAGATTAAGATTAAACCCCAAAATGAAAATAATTTAAGGAAAAGCAATGATCACCAATTTTTTTTCGGACAAACCTTCACACTCGGGTCTTGGTTGCAGTGCGAGGTAAGGAGAGGCTGGGGAGATGCAAGAGCAAGGTCGTGGCCTAACAGGTCAGCAGGATGATGTTGTTCCTCAATCAGCAGCTGAAGAAGAAGGACCTCTCCTCTCCTCTCCTCTCCTCTCTCCCTGCGGTGAATCGGTCCTTAATTGGACGACTCAGAGAGGTGGAGGATCGGTTTCCGGCAAGGGTTGGCGGACGGGCGCGCGGATGGAGCCGAGGCGGCGCCAAGAGGTCCCTATGATCCCTCGGTCGTGTGGCTTTTGCATGGGCATATTAAAGAGATGCACCGCGCCCGTCCCATGCAATCTCGGCCTCGGCTCTTCTGCGTTTACCGGACGTGACGCGCCCCCCATTGTTATGCCACGATGCGATGGCTTGCATGTAGCTTCGTGACCCTCCTAGCCTACTCTTTCCTATACGAATTTTCGCATTAGGATAAACTCTGTGCACACCTTCTGGTGCACTGGACCCCATCTTCGGCGCGGTGCTCGGCGTGGGCAGAGACCTTTACCTCCGCAGGGATGGTGTGTCTGGGGGGCCTTAGAAGGCCTGCCGTTACGGTGTGCATAAGTTACCATTCTTTTGCTAGGGACTGGTCTGGCAGACCATCTGATGACTGGCCACTCTTTTTCTTTCGAATAGGGCGATAGGCAGGTAGAAGCCCCCCATTGTCAGGCTTCAGCAGGTGCTGTTCTATGGCAGCTGGTAGACAGAACATCATTCCCAGTCCTGTGATAGGAAGTATCTGGATAAAAGTTAGTCTTTCTCCCTCACTGTGATGAATAGTCTGTGGTTGGTGGGGATGAAGGAACTTACTGGAACAGGTACAGGTCCCCTCTACTCTCACTGAGGTGAAACCTTTGGGTGTTTCAGAGAGAAGAGGGGATTCCACTGTTAACCCAGCGCACTGCCAAGGAACTGCCTGGAAAAAAAGTCAGCTCCTCTCCCTCACTGTGATGAAACAGTCTGTGTTGCTGTTTTCAGAGGGACGAAGGAGCTTACTGTACAGGTAAGGACCACCCTTCTCTCCCTGCGGTGAAACATCCTTTGGATGTTTCAGAGGAAAGGATTCATCCTTAAAAACCGTCCTGCCATAGGCGCCTCCTGTAAAAATGTTATTTCTCTCCCTCGCTGGGGTGAAACAGTCTGTGGCCGGCTGTGTTCAAGAGGGATGAAGGAACTGACAGGAACAGGTGCAGGACCCCCCTCATTTCTCAGTGAGGTGGAAACACCCTTTGGGCGTTTCAGAGAAAAGAGGTATTCACTTTGAAAAAAGGGTCAGTTCCTCTCTGAGGAGTGGAGAGAAAACTGCGCTGGAACAAAAGTGAAGAGCTCCCTTCCTCACATGGGGAGGAGCAGAATGTTCCCGTCACTGCTGTCCTGTAGGTGTCAAGGACATCCCTCTATCTGGTGAATATCTCCAAGGTTGACACCTACCCATGTGTTTGCCCGTGCGTGGGCACCCTGTGAGCTGGGAGACGGGCGTCCTGGGGGTTGAGCGGGTGCCGTGCACGGTACGCCTGTGGCTAGCAACAAGCCTCTTTGGTCCTCTATTCTGGCAAGACAGGCGGCCTGATCCAGGCCCGGTCAGGTCTTCGGCTGGTCTTCGCCTTTGGAGGCTAGGGTCCAAGGCAGTCCTGCTGCCATTGGTACCCACACCGTCCTTGCTTACTTGCAAAATCTAATTGGCTATTGCTATATTCAATCATCACCACTGTTGCTGTTAGACATTGGTTTCTAGCACTCAGCTTCCCCTTGCTTTGGGACTCCGTGGATGTGTGAGCCGTGAGTGGATGAGCACTGCCAGATACATGGAAAATCAAAACCCAAAATTCCCCACAGAACAGACCTTACTGTGATGACCCCTGCAAGGCCCAGACCACGGCAGCCACTCCTGAAGCCTTACGTGCCTCCGGGTGGCAAAAGAAAACCCAGACACGAATGACACTGTTTGCTGCTGCCAAGATTGGTGACCAGACAGAAAAATCATGTACAAACATTCTGTTCCCCAGATTGTCCAACAGATGCGACTCTCGTTCTGGCCCCTCCCAGGCCAGCCTCCATACCAGGAAGGCCTCTGACTCCCCTCAGACGACCCCCCCTGACCTGAATCAGGAGCACCAGTGACCAGCCGAACAGCTGGTGCCTCCACGAGCGCCCCAAAACCGAAAGGGCGGACCGAAACGGCCGAGGCCGGAGCCCGCTCTGATTGCGAGTCTGGACCCCAAGTCGTTTTTCCCGCAATTTAAGGCCCCATCATACCCGAAGGCTTCGACAATGCCTACCCAATTGGTAAGTGCATTGGAGAGCCAGCGCAAAATCCCGGCTGTGTCGATCCGGTTGCGCGAGACAAGGGCATATCATCATGCACAAAGATCAAGCCACCCTTTGTTTTCCTGCGAAACAAAGGAGCTAAAGATGGGAGGAAAGTGAGCCTTTCGCACTAATCCCGAGAAAACGAGAGTCAAGTATTGTGGACTACTTGCTTCCAGTCTCATATGATTTGGAAGGTGATAGCATCACACCACAGGTCGTGGAGGCTTCCCGATTGTCGAAGGGGAAGACTCCAACCAGGCATCCTGGTAACCATGAAAGGGAGCCCAAGCTCTACCCTTGAATCTGGGTAACTGGGGTACCTATCACCTACGCACTTATTTGCCTGAACCACTTCGGTGTGGGTTTTGTTTTTTTTATTCAAGTGGCCCAGAAGTACGGACACCACCAGTCTAACTGGCACATCAGCCAAAATGTGGTGTCCTGTATCAGGCACACAACCTCGGCGGGGAGGTGTGCATCAAGCACATAAAGAAGAAAAGAAGGACACAACAGCCAAATGTCCTAACTGTGCCAAGAGGCATCACGCCTGGAGCCTGGCTTGCTCTGTCAGGAAAGAGGCGGCCCTCAAACGGCAAGAGGTTGCTAAGAAGCGACCAGACTTTGTTCCTGCCCCCCCAGGCACCTACGTCTGGGGGAGGAACAAAAGCGAAAAGGCTTCCCGACCTCCTAAGAGGAAGGAAGTGCCCCCAGCCGAAACCGGAGATCTCCGACAATCAGATTCCCCCAAGTAAGCAAGTGCAAGGAACCACAGGAAGAAAGTTCCAACAGCACCACACGGTCCCCCCAGACCCAGAAGACATGTTCTTCGACGAGGGGGACATGTCGATCCTGATCACTGCTGTAGTCACAGCAGTGGCAGTATCCTTGTCCAGGACCAAGGAAGAGGCGGATAAGGCAGTCGATGTTGCCATGACGACATTCAAACAGACTGTGAAAAGCATAAAGGGAAGGAAGATGGAGAAGGCCAAATCAGCCCAATCCTCTCCCTCACCCCAGGTCGAGACTCCCCTCCCCTCTCCAAGCCAGGCTATGCCCTCACAGGCAGAGCCTAGCCAGGCTATGCCCTCACAGCAGAGCCTAACCAGGCTGATTCAGTGCCACAAGCCGAATCAGAAGAAGCTGAGCCTGCCCAGGCAAGGCCAGCCAATGCACAGAAACAGCCTGGCCAGAGAAAAAGCCAAAGACGAAAAGTCAGAGCTACCAAAGGCTCTCCACCCCCAGTGGATCCAGGGATAGCCTGACAGCCGAAAGGAGCCCTCAAGCAGTGAGGATCTCACAATGGAGTTGTCAGACTCCGACCGTCAACCGAATGTGACGATGTCTCTGATGTAACTATCAATTAGTAACATCATGACACGCAATCTAAGTATTCTGCAGTGGAACATCTGTGGCTTCTCCTCAAGGAGTGCCATCCTCCACGCAATAGTGCGATCAAGGAGCATTGACATCGTCATGCTCCAGGAGACATTATCAGCGGAAGCTGTTCGCTTCTCAGGGTATCACGTCTACGCGCTGCCACGTTCCGATGGCAAAGAGGCCTGATGACCCTGGTGAAGCAACAATTCCCTGCTCCGCAATAGCCGATGCACCGCACTGTGGAAGATGTTGAATCTCTAGCCGTCGAGATTCAACTGGCCGGGGGACCCCTGAAATTATACAACGTTGCTACAGCAAGGCCACAACTGTAGTAGCATTAGAAATCAGCCAGGTATGTGCTCCGCACGCACACGACCCGAGTAATCATAGGGGAGACTTCAATGCACACCACCCCATCCTGGCCCCTGCAGGGCACCGGATTGCGGCTTGGCCGTCAATAGCCAACGTGCTTCTTGAGACATTCCCCGAGAGCGTCTCCCAACAGCCAGGGCCAACGCATGTGAGAGGAGGGGTCCTAGACCTCACCGGGCACTGCGACTCTGGTGGAGAGGATTGGCTGGCGTGTCGATGAGACCTCACTAGTGGACCTTATGAACTGATAACAAACCCTCACTGGATAGTGGCCCAGCCGAAAAATACCACGACCGAATCCAAGATGGAAAACAGACAAGGCCACACTGGCAGGTGTCCAGAAGCACCTTGGCCCGCTGTCATGAGAAGCAATGAACAAACACAGAGCGAAAATTTGGATAGTGCTACTAAGCCAGACTTGTAAATGCCATGTGATGAGGCAAGCCTCACTGACATACCAAAAACGTCGCCTGGGCCAGGAGTCACAAGGGACGCCTGGTACTTCCCCCCCCCCCCCCCCCGATGAGAGATTAGGGGAGGTCAACCAAGGGTAAAATATGTGCCACGAAAACATTTCAAAGGCAAAGAACCCCCGACACCCTAGCCCTCTAAGGGAGGCTTGTTCATGGACGCCAAGGAAAACTCGCCAGCGCAGAGTGAGGCAGGAAAAGTGGCTGCGAATGGTGTTGAGTACTTCGTCACCGTTACCACCCTCTCAGAGCTATGGCATCGGTCAAGCGAGCCACACAGCCGCTCAGCCCTGAGCTGCACGCACCAAGACCTCAGGCAGAGGCAACCGACGAGCGCAGAGTTCTATGCGAGAAACAGTAGCACAGTCTGCCAGCCGAAATTGAGGTGCAAGACAAGAACGCCTACAACCAGACAGACTTGATCACATCAGAGAAAGAAAGGGAAGCCCGAACCCGATAACTCAGACGTTACCTTTTCTCTGAGGGAAAACTAAGAGATGCACCTAAGCCATTGCAACTCAGCCCGGGCGATGACGGGATCTAGGTACCCCATCATCTCCCGCCTGGAATGAGTAGGTGAGCTTGCATTCCTGACAACTTCATCACAAGTCCTGGGAAACTTCCCACTCTACCCGAGCGGGAAGAGGGGCCGCTATAGAAGATGGAGTTGACAATCTTATATTTGGGGTTACTGGTGTCTTACTCTATTTGGGAGAATTGTTGTGGGTGTGAGGCCCACAGGTATGGTGGGGCTTGAAGTGAAGTTGGAGATCAACGGGAGGAGACCGGCTTGGACTCACCAGTCGGCTAAGGACTGGGCAGTCCCTTGTGGTGCTGCTGCTGTGTCTGCTCGCTAAGAGGATCGGAATTGCTGTTTCGTTTTTGCGGCTTGCTTGCTTGAGATTTGCGAAGTTCTGGTTCGCCGGGCCTTTCACTTATGGCCGGCTGTGTCAGCGTTTTTATGGCTCTGTATCTTTGCTTGGTCTGAACTCGGTGCTTTCCCGTGGCGGTGGGATTGCCAGCAGGCGCTCGGTAGCCGTGGTTGTAAGCATCTCGAATAATATCTTACAGAACGACGTGTGTTCTGTGGGGTTTTGTACTTAGGAAATGCGTGTGAACGCAAAATTCTACAAAGTAGGTATCAGTGTGGCGTTCGATGCTCGCGCAAGCATGCAAAACACCTCCTTCATGTTCTATGGTTTGTATGATCTGCAGGCAACAAGTGGTAACCCTAGGCGCAGTCTCTGCAGAATGACTTCGTACCTCTGTTGTTTATTTCAGAGACGCTGCCAGTGGTTGATAGACTGTGGCATGCTGAGTAACAGATGGCCGAGGGGGAATGTCTCGTTTCCTCTCTGGGAGCTGCAGGGAGGAAGGAGTTGGCCGGTCACCCGCTACACTTCTCCGAGTAAAACTCGGCTACTGATGTATTATCATGGGATTTGGGGCAATACCCCGGACGGATTTCGGCTAATCTGTCAGCAAAGCTCAGTAGACTATGATCCCTATAGCTGGGAACCCAGTTTATGATAATCTTACTACCCTGAGCAGAGCATCCTTTGTGTTATTGTGCCGATGGTTGTCAGGAGGTAGATGTTGGTCAGTGGGGTGAGAGCGTGATGAAGACCAGTCGGACGGCCCGTTGGAGTCTGTGGTGGATGAACCACGTGTCCTTTTCTCCTGGACGCGCGTTCTGTCAGTGCTCCCATGGATAGCAACTACCTATGCCTGTAGCGAGGTGGCGTTGTCTGTTTACCCTCATGATATTGTGGCATCCCTATCGCTGCAAGCCGGCGCCTGCAGGTGGGTCAAGGATCGACCGATCCGTTGTGTAATATGTCAGGCTCCCCGGAGGGGTGATGGTTGCATGACCCTCGGGTTTCTGCCATTAGGCTAGGCGTTACAATATTCATTCTTTTGCTGCCAGTCTCATGAACCGAGAACGCTATCCGAGTTTTGACACGGGCGGAGCTTCGACAAATTCAGGGTGTGGGAGTCATGCCCTTGGGGGCAGTAGTGGTTCTTTGAGCTGATGGCGTATGAGCAACGGCTGTGTGAGACAGCCAGGAGTGTTTGCAAACAGCTCGTATCTTGTTCTAGGCGTCTGACTATTTTGTGTAGTGAGGCTTGTGTTCCTGGGAGCTGGATGACTTGATAAGGAATTGAGCGCTGCCGTTAGATCCAATTCGTGAGGCCAAGGGGGAGAAGGTTTGTATCCACTAGTGAGGTTGAGGACCTTCGCCCACCTTGGGGCACCCAGAATGGCCCTGGGCGGCTTTCGTTTTGGACTGTTCTACAATCGGTCTTTATATTTTCTTCTGGATGCAATCAGAGCGAGGGAGGCATAGTCTACAATGGGCCTGGACAGAATGTACGTCAGACTGATCTTAGTACTCTGTGTCCTGGCCCCCTTATGCGTACTTCCACACTCAGTACTCTCATCGACAGACAGTCTTGCCTTTGTTTCGGTCAAGCAGGTACGGGACCTCTGGCGGAAGGAGGGTGTCCGGTCTATCCTACCCAAGGTAAAGGTAATTCCTGACCCACTCCAAGTCCATTCCCTGGATTTTCAGACTTGGCCTTGAAAGTCTCTGTCTCAAAGCCATGGCCTTTGGATTTGGCTTGCAGAGATCTTTAGTCCTGTCCTGCAAACACTCCTCGCCGATACAGTCCAGACAAAGCTGGGCTTGTTTAGGCAGTGTGGTCCAGTGGAGATATAGCAAGATCGTCTGCATAGGAGATGAGCTTGCACCCACTGGGAGGTTTATGTTGAAGGATACAGGGACATTAGTGTGTTAAAAAGGGCTGGACTGAGAACCCCACCCCGGTGGCGTTCCATTTTCTAGTGGCATGTGCTGTGATAGGTGACCTTGGAATTGACTCTGGCTGTTTCTATTCGTAAACGTTAGTCACCTTCCAAGCCAAGCAATGAGCTCCTTAACTCGGATCCTTTTTGGATCACGGCTCTACTGAATGGCAAGAGGACTTGGCCAATTCGAAAGCCTTCTCCAGGTAAAGGAATACTGCCACAGATGGCGCCCGTGTTTATTGTGACTCAAGAGCGTGGCCTATGCTGTGCGCTGTGCTAATGCCCCCTGGTAGAACCGTGGGAGGTGTTAGTGTGGGGCCCCCACTTCCATGGAGCCGGTTCAGTACCATCCTCTCTGCAATCTTGGCCAGACAGCCTTGAGGAGAGAGATGGGGCTTGGTATTTCCACTGCTCCTTTGGTTTAGCGGATGGGAAACGATGGTAGCCCTCTTCCAGCTCTGGGGGTAGAGTGGAAGTTTCCAGGACCGGTGATGAGTTGCAGGAATGCAAGCCTCAACCTACCAGTCCCAGGCGGGAGATGATGGGGTACGAGATACCTCACGCGGGGCTCTGAGCTGAGTGTAGTTGCGGACTGGATTTGGGTGAAATCTGCTTCTAAGTTCTCCTCCGGGAAAAGATTAACGTTCTGAGTTATCGGGTTCGGCTGCCCTTTTCTGATGTGAGCAAGTCTGTCTGTGTAGGCTTTCTTGTCTTGCCCTTAGTTCGGCTGGCAGACGTCGCTGCTCGTTCTCGCAGAGAAACTCTTGCGCCAGTCTGTTGGCCTCGCCTGGGGGTCGTGGTGCGTGCACCGGGGCTGAGTGGTGGTGGCTCGCTGTGACCGTTGCCATAGCTCTGAGAGGGGGTGGTACGGTGATCGAAAGATCTCACACAATTCCAGCCACTTTTCCTGCCTCACTCTGATGGCAGTTCCTTGGCATACCTCACCGCCTCCCTTAGGAGGGCTAGGTTGTCGGGGGGTCAATTGCCTTGGAAATTGTTTTCGGCACAGTTACCCTGTGGTTGACCTCCCTATCTCGCATTGAAGTCCAGATGTCCTTGTGACTCCGGGACCCAGGCCGAAGTTTTGGGTCTATGGTTCAGTGAGGCTGCATCATCAATGGCATTACAAGTCTAGAGCTTGTGAGCACGTCCCAACATGTTCCGCTCTGCTGTGGGTTCATTGCTTCTCAGACCAGCGGGCCAAGGCGTCTTGGAACGCCTGCCAGTTGGCATTGATTTACTGGTTTCCATCTGGATTCGGTCGTGGTATTCTCGGCTGGGCCACTATCAGAGGGTTGTTTATACGTTGCCATAATGGTCACTAGGTGCACGGTCTCATCGACACGCCAGCCAATCCTCTCCACCAGGAGCTCGCAGTGCCATGGCCAGGGTGAGGTCTAGGGGACCCCTCCTCTCACATGCGTTGGCGCTCCTGGCTGTTGACGTAGAGCGATCTCGGGAATGTCTCGAGCACGTTGGCTATGTGACGGCCAGCAGCATCCGATCCCCTGCAGGGAGCCAGGAGGGGTAGTGGGCCATTGAAGTCTCCCCCTATGATCACTCGTGGTCGTGTGCTGCGGAAAGCACATACCTGGCTGATGTCCTAAAGCTACGACAGGTGGCCTGCTGTACAGGTTGTACAATTATCAGGGGTCACCCGGCCAGTTGAATCTCGACTGCAAGAGATTCAACATCTCTCTCCACACGTGCGGATGACATCGGCCTATTGCGGAAGCAGGAATTGTTTGCTCTCCACCAGGGTCATCAGGACTCTTTTGCCCTCGGAACGTTGGGGCCAAGCGCGTAGACGTGATACGATGAGAATGCGAACAGCTTCCGCTGAAATGTCTCCGGAGCTGAGATTGTCAATGCTCCGTGATCGCACTATTGCGTGGAGGATGGGCACTCCTTGAGGAGAAAGCACCACAGATGTTCACTGCAGAATACTTAGATTGCGTGTCATGATGTTACTAATTTGTAGTTACATCAGAGACATTGTCAAATTCGGGTTGAGGTCGGAATGTCTGACAAACTCCATTGTGAGAGCCCAAAGCTTGAGGACTCTCTTTCGGCTGTCGGCATATCCCTGGATCCACTGGGGGGTGGAGAGCTTGGTAGCTCTGACTTTTCGTCTTTGCTTTTTTCTCGGGCCGGGCTGTTTCTGTGCATTGGCTGGCCTCTGCCTGGCAGGCTCAGCTTCTTCTGACTTGGCTTGTGGCATGAACAGCCTGGTTAGGCTCTGCCTGTTGAGGGCCCTCCTTGGGCTAGGCTCTGCTGTAGGGGCATAGCCTGGCTTGGAGAGGGGAGGGAACCCCTGAGTCTCGACCTGGGATGAGGGATGAGGATATGGGTGATTTGGGCTATCTCCATCTCCTTCCCCTTTATGTTTTCACGGTCTGTTTAAGAAGTCGTCTGGCAACACTGACTGCCTTATCCGCCTCTTCTCGGCTCCTGGAAGGGATACTGCCACTGCCTGTGACCACAGCAGTGATCAGGACGAATGTCCCCCTCGTCGAAGAACCTGTCGTCTGGCTCTGGGTGGGGACCCGTTAATGTGGTGCTGTGGAACACTTCTTCCTGGGTTCCTCTGCACTTGTTTACCATGGGGGAATCTCCTGATGTCGGAGATCTCCGGTTTCGGTCGGGGCAGCTCCTTCCTCGTAGGAGGTCGGGAAGCCTTTTCGCTTTTGTTCCTCCCCAGACGTAGGTGCCTGGGGGGGCAGAGGCAGGAACAAAGTCTGGATCGCTGTCTTAGCAACCTCTTGCCGTTTGAGGGCGCCTCTTTCCTGACAGAGCAAGCAGGGCCCCCCTACCAGGCGTGATGCCTCTGTGCACAATTAGGACATGTTTGGCTGTTGTGTCCTTCTTTTCTTCTTTATGTACCTTGATGCACACCTTCATATGTGTGCCTTGCTACAGACACCACATTTTGGCTTGGCTGTTACAGTTAGCCTGGTGGTGTCCGCTTACTTCTGGCACTTGAAACACCGAAGTGGTTCAAGGCACAAGCTGCGTAGGTGTAGGTACCCCAGTTACCAGAATCAAGGGTGGAGCTTGGCGGTACCACTTGCATCGGTTCACACCCAGGACCTTGCACGGGTTGGAGTGCTTCTACCCCTTCGACAATCGGAGAAGCCGTCCAACGACCTGGTGGGTGTTGAGTTATCACCTCCAAAGCGATAGTGCAGGACTGAGAAGCCAAGTAGCACCATCTTGACTCTCTTCCCTCGGGTTCAGTGGCGAGAGGGACCTCCCACCCCACTTTCCTCCCATCTTTTAAATCCTTTCGTACTCCTGCAGGAAACATAAGCGGTGGCTGATCTTGGGCAGGAGATCAATGCCCTGATCTCGCGCAACCCGGAATCGACCAGCCGGATTTTACGCTGACGCTCGGCTCCAATGCCCTTACCATCTGGTAGGCATTGTCGTCGAAGCCTTCGGTTAACGGGACTTGAATTGCGGCGAAACGACTTGGGGGTGCCAGAATCGCCATCAGAGTCGGTTCTCCGGCCTCGGCCGTTTCGGTCCGACCTTTCGGCTTGGCGGGCTCTTGTCGTGGAGGCACCAGCTGTTTCGGCTGGTTCAGCTGGTGCTCCTTGATTTCAGTGAGTGGGGTAGGTCTGAGGGGGGCTCAGAGACCTTACAGAACGGTCCTCTGGTTGCTGGCCTGGATGTGGCCACGCACGCGCAGAGTCATCGTGTTGGACAATACTGTGAGGACAGACATGGTGTAATGATTTGTTTGTCTTGTATGCCATTCTTGGCAGCAGTATGACAGTGTCATTCCCTTGTGCTCGGGATTTTCTATTGCACCGGAGGCACGTAAGGCTTCAGGGTGGCTGCAGGGTCTGGGCCTTGCACGGGCGTTCAACCAGTAAGGTCTGTCCGTGGGGGATTTTGGTTAAGTTTTTCCATATACTTGGACACGTGCCTTTCTCAACACGCCCCCACCCACCACGGAGTCCAACAAGGGGAAGCTGAGTGCTAGAACAAATGTCTACTAGCAACAGCGGGTTTGATGAGCGGGTGACAAATATACGCCGCCAGCTCAGCGATTCACTGGTATACACGGACGGGTGTGGGTACCAAACGCAAGCATGAATGCTGACCCTAGACCTCACAGAGGAAGACCAGCCGATTGACCTGACCGGGCCTGGATCAGGCCGCCTGTCTTGCCAGAATAGAGGAACAAAGAGGCGTGTGTTTGCTAGCCGCAGGGCGTTACTCGTGCACCCGGGCATCGGCTCAACCCCAGGACTCCCGTCTCCCAGCTCACAAGGGTTGGCCAGCACGGCAAACACGTGGGTAGGTGGTTCAACCTCTGGGAGTATCCCAGAGGGGATGCCCTTCAACTACAGGACATCATTGCTGGAACACTTCTGCTCCTCCCTCAGTGAGGAAGGGGCTCTTTCAACTTTTTACAGGCAGTGCCTCTCCGCTCCTCGGAGGCGGACCTGTACCCTTTTCAAAGTGAATCCCTCTTTTCTCTGAAACGCACCAAGGTTGTTTCACCCTCATGAGAAAAGAGGGGGGTCCTGCACTGTCCTGTCAGTTCTTCAATCCCTCTGAAAAAGTTCTCGTTTTCGGCTCTGCGGCTTAAATACACTATGCGCTGTGAAGCGCGAAGGGAACGAGAGGAGCCCGCGGTCAAATAGCGCGGACAGGGCTGGGGACCTGGTTGACCCAAACTGGGTACTATCTGAACTCCAGGTTGCGGGGTCGTGCTGCTACACTACCATAGTTCCATCCCTAAACCAAAAGGAAGCCGGGGAAGAGTACCCGTACCATCTGTCTCTCCTCAGCTGTCGGCCAAGACTGCGCCGAGAGGATAGGTACTGAACCGGCTCCACATGCGAAAGAAAATGGACCCCACACACGAACACCTCCAAGGGTTTCTCCACCAGGGCATATGAGCACCAGCGCCACAGCATAGCCCGTCCTGAGCACAATAACCGGGCGCATCTGTGGCAGTATCACTTGACCTGGAGAAGCGCTTTTGAATGCAAGTCCTCTTGCCATTCAGGGAGAAGGGCCTGATCCCAAAAAGGAATCAGAGGGTTAAGCTCTTGGATTGGAAGGTGATATAACTTTACAATTGCATGAATTGACGGAAATTCGCTGCTATAGGCAGTGGACGTACACTACGAACAAGTCACACCACTGGCGCGAAATATTTCGTAAGTCTGTTTTGCTCAATTGTACTAATACTTGCTATTTTAACAATCTTTATGTTGACATCAAATATGTTTTCTATTAAATATTCTTTCATTTATTAACAAAATATTAACGAAACTCTGATTCAAAGAAAACAATTTTGCATTTGTGAAACTCACTACAAAGCTGAACCATCCTAAACTACGATTGCACTTGAAAACAATTCCGCCGACGCGGGCTGCCAGCTAGTAGAAGAGCAAGTCACAGTGAGCAAACATCGCTGACCTATAGCGGTGTGAGATGCTGTGTGTACAACAAATAATCCGTAACGTATTTGCATTACAAGAGTCGTAAATATGCAATAAATAGTGCATCAGTCTCCTAGAAATACATCAAGTGCGTTTCTTTCGATGTTATAATCTGAAGGCCACACTTAAAACTTTTGGGAAAAAAACTAAAATCTTTCAGTCATATATATTAATAATATGTTTACCATATTAGTTACTTTATATGTTTATTTAAGTAATTTTCTTTTAATAAAAATCGTGGATTTATGTCATTCTTTGTGAGCTTAATCATTTGGTTAATGTTTGAATATGAGGAAAGTAATATGATATAAAGATACATTAAGATTAATTTATAATTCATGGTCAGGTTGATTATGTTCCTTTTTAACATATCAATATTGTATACGAATATGACAAAATTCTTAATTTTCAGATTTATGGGTCTCGGCCAAAAAATTCCAGGAAAAATTGGCTGGTAAAGACAACTTCCACGCCTTGCTCGCACAAGAGTGCCACTCTGACAACACAAGGCCTAATGCACAATTCTGCCATAAGCACCTTAGTGCCGAGACTCTCACTCCTATTAAACGCCACGGGAGTCAAGGCAGCACGTGAAGTCTCGAGGAGGACGGAAGGCAAAAACACTGCAGAGGCTTCAGAGCTCGGCCATACGATGGATCGCAGCATCCAGGATAGAGGAGATGCAATTGGCATTCTCTGTGGCTGTATGCAACTGTGCTCTTCATCATGTTCGGGCAGAGCATAACTTGCCATTTAGGTAACTATTTCCTGTGAATGAATTTGAAAAAAAAAATATGTATAGTTTCACATTCCACGCCCGTCCCTTTCATGAATCCCTTTTGATCTGCCTTGAGTAGTATCATCGGCAAACTGAATTTACTAATAAGCAGGCATTTTAATAATTTTATTATTTCAGCCTGTGTGATGGGATGAGCAGCATCTTCACAAGACGATGTACCTCGACTCCCGTATAGCAGCATAAAAATGGTGCTTACATAGGAAAAGGGTGCAGCTTTACTAGCAGGTGGAGACTTGGTAAAGAAAAGTTAATTTTGCAAGCTAATAAGTGCAAAATAAATTTAGCTCATCATAGATGAAACTATACGATTGCTCATTAAACTAAAACTTGCGGCAATAATGGCAAGAATATGTTTGACCAACAGGAAAATTGCTGCAAAACAGAAATGCTAGATATGGTTAATGTTCTATGCTGAAAATCCTGGGGGCTCCCTACAGGGAGTCGAGTTTGTTTTTTAAAACATCCTATAAACTCCTTAAATTCTTCGGGAATCCCATTGCTAGAAACATGGTGGATGTTTTTGCAGCAGATGGGGCTCTCCCAATATAATGGCAAAAAAAATAGTGTTTCAAGTAGACGTAGAAGGGAAATGCCCGGTATAATATATTAAGTTAGTGATAAATGTGTGTTGCTCACAGCATCCATCTTTCTTGTTTCCTCAAGCGAGCAGCTAAAACCGTTACCTCGTCTTCGTGAGGATCGGTTAATGCCGCCCAATGTTTACAATTTACTTTGCTCATAGTGCCAAAAGGAAAGTTGGAGTTGAAGAAATCAGTATTTCTGCTACATAAAAACACCCACAAATTACTTCCACCCATGTGCAATCAGGTGTGGTTATCACTCGCATCAGTGCTGTGTCCAGACTAATTGAACCAATGGCAACCATTAACATATATTTTTCAATATTATGCAATAAGAAGAAAAAATGATAGTTTTGGAGAAGATACATCAATGATTGAACAGATCACTATGTATTTATTTATTTGCATTTTATGAAAACATCTTGACCATATTTCATACAGAGGAATGCTTAAATTCCAATCAAAATCTCCCTACTTCTGCACCTACTCCATAACGAATTAAAACAAGTTTGCAAAAGACAATACTTGAAACGTTCTGTTATTTCACATGTAAACAGCTCAATATTCCCTGGAATAATATATGACCGTTCACATACGCACACCATAAGCCGTTAATGAAAATATCGGGACACAGACATACACAATTATTCAGAAACCAGAATACATAAAGATCCAAATTAATTCCTACTGTAAAGACGACCTGCCGAGATTTTTAATTGCAGCATGCAGCCAAATCAAACCAGAGATTTGATTTGATAGAAGTATGGGCACTAACCATGTTATCTAAGTCCCATCAAAATCTTGTTATCACAACAGCAGAACTGCAATGCCATCCTTAACTGACTTGATGAAGAAGTGCCACGTATTATAAATACTTATATTAAGCACGTACTTGACGACACCATGCGGTGAATTCCTTTATAAATTTCCGAAGAAATAATGGTCTTAAAATATGATGCTGAGAAGTTTTATAACTATATAATGAAAATAAGAAGATGATTAGTGGCCACTTCAAATTTCAAGCCATCGCTAAATGTTCTTTAGAAGTTCTGTCTGTTACCAACTTCAAATGCTGGACGTCGAACGCCTCTTTTCAAACTCAATCGCATTAACGAAAAGAAAAGAAATAGTCTAAAAAATGAAAAATGTCAGAGACTCTTCATTTATAAGTGAGTATGCCGTCAAGTCAATGGCGATCCAGATAAGATTTGTCTCGCAATTGGTAAGTGAGGGTTCCATATCTCCACATGTATAATTCATATATATTTATATAAAGATTATATATTGTTTTGTTGTACATTAAATTTGTTTAATGTTTTTCGTATTTTGAAAATTCATATAGTTACTATATATATATATTATTATATATTATCTAGATTATATATATATATTATATATATATATATAAGTCTATTATGGTTGTTATCAAAATAAAATACATATAATGTAAATTATTTCTATTTCACCCGAAATATGTACATTATTTCCTCTGGATGATTCGAAATGTAAAATTATCTATAAATAAATAGATTGAGTTATTCAGTAAACCGTTGTTTTTTCTTCAAAGTAATAATGAAAGAGAATGGACGAAAGTGAACGCCACTATTAGAGCGGGAATAGCGGTCCAGCCTTGCTCCTTTAGGATAGAACAGCCAGAGTCAAATTCCAAGGTCACCTATCACAGCCACATGCCCACTAAGAAAATAGGAACGCCACAAGGGTGGGGTCTCAGTCCAGCCCTTTTAACACACTAATGTCCTGTATCCTCAAAATAAAACCCTCCCCAGTGAGGTGCAAGGATCATTCTCCTATGCAGACGATCTTGCTATCATTCTCCATGGACACAGGCTAAACAAAGCCAGCGTTGTTGGACTTGGTATCCGAGGAGTGTTGCAGGACAGGACTAAAGATCTCTGCCCAGCCAAATCCAAAGCAAGGTCGAGACAGAGTTCAAGCACAAGTCTGAAAATCCAGGGAATGGACTTGGATAGTGGGTTCAGGAATAAACCTCTACCTTGGCAGGTTTAAGCGGTAGATGGACCCTCGCCTTCCGCAGGAGGTCCAGTAACTGCTTGACCGACAAAAGGCAAGACTGTCTGTCATGAGAGCAATGCCAGTGGAAGAACGCATTAGGGGCAAGACACAGAGACTAAGATCATTCTACGTACATGCTGTCAGGCCACCATTGTAGACTGTGCCTCCTCGCTCCTGATTGGCATTATTTAGGAAATATAAAGAACGATTGGAGAACCGTCCCAACGAAGCCGCCAGGGTAATCTAGGGCGTGCCCCAAGGTGGGCGAAGGTCCTCAACCTCTAGTGGAGACAAACCTTCTCCCCTTGGCCTCACGAATTGATCTAAAACGCCAGACACAACTTCTATCAAAAGGTCATACCAGCACCCAGGAACCCAAAAAGCCTAAGACACAAAAAGTCAGACGCCTAGAACAAGATAAACGAGGCTGTGTTGCAAACAACTCCTGTCTGTCTCACACAGCAAGGGTGCTAATACGCCATCAGTCAAAGAACCGCTACTGGCCAAGGGCATGGACTCCCCACACCAGGACTTTGTCAAAGCTCGCGTGGGCACAAACCTCGATAGAGTTCTCGGTCATGAGACTGCAAGCCTCCCCCCCCCACAAAGAATGAATATTGTACGCCTAGCCGTAAAAGGCAGAAAACCAGAAGGTCATTGCACCTCAACCCTCCGGGGAGCCGAACATATTACACGGATGGATCGGGCGATCCCTTGACCACACTGCAGGCGAACGGCTTCGCTCGCAAGGGATGCCACAATATCCATGAGGGGTACAGACAAGCCTCCCTTGCTACAGGCCAGATGGCAGTTGCTATCATGGGAGCACTGAGTCAGCGTTTTCGCCGAGGGTAAAGGAACCAGGGTCATACACATCCAGAACTCCAAAGGAGCCGTCGACTGTCTTCAGCAGCGCTCACCTCCATGAACAACATCTACCGTCCTGACAACCAGCCACCCGCACAATAGCACACAAAGGATGCTGCTTCAGGGGTAGAGAATTATCATTAAATGGGTTCCCAGTAAATATGGCGATCAGAGGCACAATGAGCTTGCTGACAGATTAGCCGAATCGGCCGGGGTATTGCCCCCAAAAGCCTGCATGAGTATACACATCAGAGCCGAAATTAGCTGAGGAGCGATGGAAAGTACGGTGGACGGACAACTCCACTTCCTCCTGCAGCCTTCACAGAGAGGAAACGAGATATTCCCTCGGCCGCAGATGGTACTCAGATGCCACAGGCTATGAACCAACTGGCACTCTCTGAAATATAAACAACAGAGGTAAACAGAGAAGTCATTGCACAGAATTTCGCCTAGGTTATCAACCTACTGTGTCAATGGCATATGAGTATGTACAAACACTATAGAACGTTTGAAGGAGCACCGGTGTTCGCCAGCATGTAGCGGGCGAGCGATACGCCACACTGGTACACTATCCTTATCGGAGGACACGTGTGCCAGTGACACACGCAATTCTAGACCAAACACCCCACAGAACACCAGACATTGTCGTGCTGGTAAAGATGTATCTTATTCGCGAGATGCTTACACCTACTCAAAGGCTAAGCAGGATGCGCCTGTGGCAATCCCAACC